>NC_037684.1:11188837-11382775 GCF_003255815.1 Theropithecus gelada
CAGGAGAATCGCTTGAGCCTGGGAGGCAGAGGTTGCAGTGAGTCGAGATCATGCTGCTGCACTCCAGCCTGGCCAACAGAGCGAAACTCTGTCTGAAAAAAAATAAAAATAAAAAATAAATGAATAAAATAAAAGAAACCTCTGGATGGTAGAAAACGGAGGTGTGGGTGGAAGATGCAAGGGCGGGGCTGGGTTTAGAAGGCCTGAGCTCAAAGACTTAATTCCCCTGAGGCCTGAAGCCGGTGGCAACAGGCTTGGAAGGGCCACAAAAGCAGTCAGGGCCAGGATTCTCCCACTCCCATGGGTGCTGGGGCCCTGGCAGATGAGTGCAAGGCAGACATAGAACCTTTCTAGGGCATTTGGCCAGCAAGGAAAATACTACAGTCCTCTGCTTGGCCTGCAGAGGAGGAAGGGTGGTGGGAGCAGGGGTCATCACCCTGACCCCTCATCCCCTCAGACACCTCCAGATTGCTTCAGGGTTTGGCTCCCTAGGGATATAACTGATGCCACAAATCACAGGGTGGCAGGTCAGGGTGGCAGGTCAGGCTAGTTCTTTACAATGGGAATGGGAATCGAGGAGCCAGGAGTGGGGTCTGGTGGGAGGGTAAGGGAGGGGGAGCAGCCCCTGTGCCCGGCTCACTCTTGAGGGGTCACAGGGAGGGCAGGGAGGAGCCTTGTGCTGGGGGTGGGGGAAGCAGGGAAAGAAGAGGGGACGGAGGAGGAAGAGAGACAGGAAAACAGTGAAGGAGGGCCAGGTGTGGTGGCTCATACCGGTCATCCCAGTGCTTTGGGATGCCAAGGCGGGTGGATCACCTGAGGCCAGGAGTTCAAGTAACACCGCTGGGCAACACAGTGAGTCCTTGTCTCTACAAAACAATTTTTATTCTTTATTTATTTACTTATTTTTTTTTTGAGGCAGAGTCTTGCTCTGTTGCCCAGGCTGGAGTGCAGTGATATGATCTTACTGCAACCTCCATCTCTTGGTTTCAAGCAATTCTCGTGCCTCAGCCTCTCGATCAACTGGGACTACAGGCACCTGCCACCATGCCTGGCTAATTTTTATAGTGTGTTTGTTTGTTTTTTTCTTTATTTACTTATTTATTTTTGAGACAGAGTCGCACTCTGTCGCCCAGGCTGGAGTGCAATGGCACGATCTCGGCTCACTGCAACCTCCACTTCCCAGGTTCAAGTGATTCTCCTGCCTCACCCTCCTGAGTAGCTGGGATTACAGGTGCCTGCCACCACACCTGGCTAATTTTTTGTATTTTTAGTAGAGATGGGGCTTCACTATGTTGGGCAGGCTGGTCTCGAACATCTGACCACGTGATCTGCCCGCCTCAGCCTCCAAAAGTGCTGGGATTGCAGGCCTGAGCCACTGCACCCGGCCTAATTTTTGTAGTTTTAGTAGAGACAGGGTTTCACCATGTTGGCCAGGCTGGTCTCCAACTCCTGACCTCAAGTGATCCTCCCACCTCAGCCTCCCAAAGTGCTGCGATTACAGGCGTGAGCCACCGTGCCTGACCTACAAGATAATTTTTAAAAACTGACCAGGTGTGGTGGGGCACACCTATGTATGGTCCCAGCTACTCAGGAGGCTGAGGCAGGAGGATGGCTTGAACCCAGGAGTTTGAGGCTCCAGTGAGCTGTGATTGCACCACCGCACTCCAGCCTGGGCAACAGAGTGAGATCGTGTCTCAAAGACAAGAAAACAGTGGAGGAGAAGGAAAAAGAGCGGGGAGGAGAAAAGGACAAATAAAGGGAAGATAGAAAAAAAAGAGGAAGTAAAAACAAAGACGAGCAAGTCAAGGGGCAAGAAAGGAAGAAGGGAGGAGGAAGAGTGTGATGGAGAAGGAGGAAGCTGAGAAAAGAAGGTAAGGAAAAAGAGTGGAGGATGAATTAAAGGAGGAGGAAGAGGCCGAGGAAATGGAGAATAAAAATAAAGGTGAAAGGAGACAGAGAGAAACACAAGGAAAGAGGAAGAGGAGGAATTGAAACAGGAGAGAGAGAGAGAGAAGGGAGAAGCAAAGCTGCCAGGCACTTCCTGGGCCCTGGGAGCTGAAATGCGGGCACCGGAGCTGCCAGGAGGGGAGCTGGGGCAGGGCTGTTACGAAGAGCACAGTAGGCGCTATGAAGATCTATTGGGCCCCGCAGTGCCATTGTCTTCAGAAGGAATTAAAAACAAATTGCTGAGGGCCAGCACATAATTTAAAGACTCACGGCAATTTTATGACTTGCTAATGTTCCTAATTACATGCCCGTGAAAGGCTTAATTAATTGGGGGATGTAGCAAAAAGTGGAGCCTGTGTTTGTTATCATGGTTCCACTGCATTGATTTTAGTGCCTATGGAGAATTTAGGGCCTCTTTATTTGCACAAAGAAAATGCAAGTCTCTCGAAAAAATGCACATTAAGATCAACCCCTCGCTGCTATCTAATATACTTTCCTCTACTTAACCAAAGCGCTTGTAATCATATTTTGTAAATGTTGGTGCCGTTAATTGCATTGTGAGGGAAAATAGGTTCTGCTTGGCTGGTTGTGGAGAATTTTATAAAGTTCGTTCCTGGTGCCCCATTCCAGGGGACTCTTCCTAGGAAACTTGCGGAGAAGTTGGGAAGCCCAGCCTGGGAAGCTGGCACGGCTGCCCTGAGCTGCTCTGTTCCTGGCCTTGTCTTGACTGCCACTCCCTCTGCTGCCAGCGCCCTGATGGCCAAGGGGAGTTGGGCCTGCGCAGGAGTAGGATTGAGGGCAGTGGGCACGGGAGGAAGGCTGCACACGAATGTTCCTCTCAACAGCACTGGAACAGAGGACATTTCTGGTGTGGGCCCAGCCACACCTTATCTGTGAGGCCTTGGGTACGGCCCTTAGCTTCGCTAAGCCTAAGTTTCTTCATGTGTGACATGGGGTGGTGGTCCCCACCCTGCTGACACCCTCAGATTGCTGTGATGGTCAAACAAGAGAACCGAAGTGAAGGGAGGTCCTGATGTCAGGCTTGTGACTGTTTCCATCAGCTGCTGTCTCTGCTCTTCCTTCCTTAGGGCACCACAGAGAAGTTCTTCCAGCTGGGAGCTCTGTGTGAGAGGGGCCACCACCCACATTCCGCCTTTTTTTTTTTTTTTTTTTTTTTGAGATGGAGTCTCACTCTGTCACCCAGGCTGGAGTGCTGTGGCATGATCTTGGCTCACTGCAACCTCTGCCTTGCAGGTTCAAGAGATTCTCCTGTCTCAGCCTCCTGAGTAGCTGGGACTTCAGGTGCGTGCCACCACGCCCGGCTAATTTTTTATTTATTTATTTATTTATTTTCGGTAAAGATGGAGTTTTACCATATTGGCCAGGCTGGTCTCAAACTCCTGACCTCAGGTGATCCACCCGCCTCAGCCGCCCAAAGTGCTGGGATTATAGGCGTGAGCCACCGCGCCCAGCCCACACTTTGCCTTTCTGCAGGGAGGAGATGGGCTGAGCCCTGAGATCCAGGGGAGTAGCAGTTCCTGTCACCGTCTGAGAAGCTGTTCCTGACGCTGCTCCCTCCCTGAAAATGGGCACTCGCCTTTCCCCTGGGCTCCCACTAGCCCAGAACTTTCCCCACGGGTTGTCATTGTCGGTGACTGCAAATCCCTTCAGGACAGGGACCAGTCCTCTCACCTTCCAGCCCCAGTGTGTCCCTAGAACCTGGTACCTTGGGAGACACTCAATAGCATTTTACTGAATGAATCAGTGAATCAATGAAATCATTAATTTGGGCAATGGGGCTGGGTCACAGTGGGCTAACCAGGCTCAGCTTCTTATTTCTTCCTCTCTGGCTGAGTTCGCTGATCAACAGTTTATTCCCATCTAACCCTTAACCCCCACCTCACACACACACTCCTCAGGGACCCCTCTCTGGGCAAAGAGGGTCTTCTTCCAGAGAAGATTGGAAGAGTTGGAATCTTAGATCCTAACAGGGACCCTGCCACCATGCTTCCTCCTTACAATCCATCCCCACATGGTGACCAAATGCAGATTAAGGGCCAGGTGCAGTGGCTCATGCCTGTAATCCTGGCACTTTGGGAGGCTGAGGTGGGCAGATCACTTGAGGTCAGGAGTTCGAGAACAGCTTGGCCAATGCAGTGAAACCCCATCTCAACTAAAAATACAAAAATAGGTAGGGTGTGGTGGCAGGTGCCTGTAATCCCAGCTACTTGGGAGGCTGAGGCACGAGAATCACTTGAACCTGGGAGGCGGAGGTTGCAGTGAGCCGAGATCACGTCACTGCACTCCAGCCTGGGTGACAGAAAGTGACTCTGTCTCAAAATAATAATAATAAAAATACATAAAAATGCAGATCAACTTATGTCAAGTTCCCGATTAAAGTCCCCCAAGCTACTTCCCATAAAAGCCTCTCACGGGGCCTACAGGGCCTATCACTGTGGTCAGTCCCATTCCTATCTCTCGCATCTCATCCTGTATTGCACTCCCTTAAAGTCACCTGCACTGCCCAGAACACTGTTTTCCTTCTGTTCCCCAAGAGGCCAAGTTCAGTCTGGCCTTGGCCTTTGTACTTGCTGTGTCCTCTCCATGGGATACTCTTTTCCATCTCTTTGCATGGCTGGCTCTATCTCCTCATTCAAGTCCCATCTCCAGAGTCTTCCTCCAGACCTCTTCCCTAACCACCAATCTCATGTCATTTCTTTTTTTAGCATGAGAGATAGACACATTTTTGGGGTTCTCTGTTTGATGACTCCACAATATGAAATCCACAGGGCTCCCCATCGGGTGCTCACTGTTTTGGCAGACGCTCACTCATGGTTGTGTATTTCCTTGGGTGATGTGTGGTTTTGAAATGCGAGCTCAGGCTCAAAGAGCTTTATGTAGGAGAGTCATAGATGCCTGGACTGAAGGTTTGTCTCTCCAGAGAGGATGTGTATTTATCTCAACCCTAAGGCTGTTACCAATGTAGGTCTGTTTTATTTCATTTATTGCCTTGGGTTTTTCTGCTCTCCGTGGGTGGTGTACAGCTGAGACCACCCCATATGAAGACAGACTGATGGTTATAGAATTCCCGGGAGAGGCTTTTATATTTTCTTTTTCTTTTTTGAGACGGAGTTTCACTCTTTCACCCAGGCTGGAGTGAAGTGGCACAATCTCGGCTCACTGCAACCTCCACCCCCCAGATTCAAGCGATTCTCCTGCCTCAGCCTCCCGAGTAGCTGAGACTACAGGTGCCCGCCACCATGCCCAGATAATTTTTGTATTTTTAGTAGAGACAGGGTTTTACCATGTTGGCCAGGCTGGTCTCAAACTCCTGACTCTTCGTGAGCCGCCCGCCTCAGCCTCCCAAAGTGCTGGGATTACAGGCGTGAGCCACCGCACCCAGCCACATTTTCTTTATATATGTGTGTGTGTGTGTGTGTGTGTATATATATAAATATATATATATATATATATATATATTTTTTTTTTTTGAGACAGAGTCTTGCTCTGTTGCCCAGGCTACAGTACAGTGGTGTGATCTCGGCTCACTGCAACCTCCGCCTCTTGAGTTCAACCGATTCTCCTGCCTCAGCCTCCTGAGTAGCTGGGACTATGGGCACCCACCACTATGCCTGGCTAATTTTTGTATTTTTAGTAGAGACAGGGTTTCACCATGTTGGCCAGGCTGGTCTCGAACTCCTGACCTCGTGATCCATCTGCCTCTGCCTCCCAAAGTGCTGGGATTACAGGTGTGAGCCACTGTGCCCGGGCTACATTTTCTTAAAAAAAAAAAATTCATTTTAGGGATGTAGTCTTGCTGTGTCATCCAGGCTGGAGTGCAGTGGTGCGATCATAACTCACTGCAGCCTTGACCTGGGATCAAAAGACCCTCCTTGCCAGGCGCAGTGGTTCACGCTTATAATCTCAACACTTTGGGAGGCCAAGGTAGGAGGATTGCTTAAGTCTGGGAGTTGGAGACTAGCCTGGGAAACAGTGAGACCCCATCTCTACATTTTTTTTTTTTAATAAAAAGATAAAGAGAGAGAGATCCTCCTGCCTCAGCCTCCTGAGTATCTGGAACCACAGTGGCACATGCCACCACACCTGGTGGCTTTTTTCATTTTCACTCGAGTCCAGGTGAAGACAGGAGCAGTCTTCTTTGGTTTTGACTCCTGGAGATTTCCCTCAATTTTTGCCACCTTGACTGTACCTGTGGTGAGACGTGTGTTGTATTTTACCAGCATTTCTAGGTGTTTTGTATTGGAAGGTTGTCTGCAGGGTGTCCAGTCCATCGTATTGCTAAGGAATAGAGGTCTCTCAGGCATTCTCAATCATAAGTCCCACTTCTATTGTTTTCATAACTTGTCATACTCGAGACGATGATCGTCATTTGTTTATTTGTTTACTCTCTGCCTCCTCCCACTGGAATGGAAGCTCCATGAGGGCAGGAAGCTTGCTGCCTTGCTCACTGCTGTCCTCAACACCTAGACCAGCATCTGGCTCCCACAAATATTAACATTAGTTGAGTGATTAAATAAGTGAAAAAACCTGGGTTCAAATTTCAGCTTAGCAACTTGGGCAAATTACCTAGTCTCTCTAAACTCAGTTTTCTCATCTATAAAATGGGAGTAGTAATGTTTACCCTTACTTTAAGGGAGTTTTATGAAGATTAAATGAGATATTTGTCAAGAACTCCCTTGAACAGTGCTGGACACTCAATAAGTGGTACTCTGACTGACGACTTCTGGGTCTTATGTGGTCCCATCCCGCCCACCTCCCAGGAAGACATATCTCCTTGCCCTTCCCACCAGGCTCTGCCAATTGGAAATCATGGCTCTGCCCTTCCCACCTCTGTGCAGGAGCTAAGTGGCCCTCTCTAACTTCACAAACATGAGGGACCACGTTCTTTCCCTCCAGCACGTGGCAGGCCCACCTGGCTTCTGTGTGGTTCACAGTCCCTCCTCCCTGCCACAAGGAAAGGCCTTGGTTTGGTGGGAGGTGGAGGTAGGAGATGAGAGAAAGGCCCATATCTGCACAGATAGCTGTAGGGGAGAAGGCCCGGGAAAAGAGGCCTGAAGGGTGGAGAGCTGCCTGCAGAGGGCTTAGCTGTGTGGGAACTTGGGATTCCTAGCCTGGCTCTGCCACTTACTCTGGTGGTCTTGGACAAGATATTTAACCATTCTGTGCCTCAGTTTCCCCATCTATAACACAGATGACTACTTATAGAGTGGCTACTTTGTTATTTATTTATTTATTTGAGATGGGGTCTCACTGTGTCATCCAGGCTGGAGTGCAGTGGCATGATCTTGACTCACTGCAGCCTCCATCTCCTGGGTTCAAGCATTTCTCATTCCTTAGTCTCCTGAGTAGCTGGGATTACAGGTGTGCATCACCACACCCAGCTAATTTTTTTATATTTTTGGTGGAGACAGAGTTTCACCGTGTTGCCCAGGCTGGTCCTGGACTCCTGAGCTGAGAGGATCTGCCCCCTTGACCTCCCAAAGTGCTGGGATTACAGGCATGAGCCACTGTACCCAGTCTTAGAGTGGTTACTTTATGTAAGTGTTTTCAGAATAAATAAGTAAAGTGCTTAGAAGTGAGCCTGAGATTAATGTGTTAATAACTATTACGTCTATTTTGTTCACTGCTGAATTTCCAGTACTTTGCACAGTACCTGCCTATAGTAGGCACTCAATAAATGTTTCCTGAATGGATGGATGGATGGATGGATGGATGGATGGATGGATGGATGGATGGAGGATGGATGCATGGATGGATAGATGGATGGATGGTGGATGGATGGGTGGATGGATGGATGGATGGATGGATGAATGGGTGGATGCATGAATGGGTGGATGGATGGATGGACTGGCTAGCCTGAGAGGCCGGGAGAGTGTGTCCATCAGATCCCTCAGTGTGTCCTATTAATTTTGCTGACAATGTTAACAGAATTTAGGTAGACCCTGCCATATCATGGACTCCTAGAATGCTGGGAGTGGAGGGTCCTGAGAGATCTTCTCAGCTAGGTGTGGGTAGAACACTCCCCAGGGGCTTCTTCAAATGCCTGCTCTCCCTTCCCTTATGGAGATGAAGTCACCTTGGCTGGGTGTGGAGGAGCCCCTTGTTAGCTCTGATAGCTCTGTCTGTCAACTCTCCTTCATCTAATCCACCAGCCTCGGATTTCAGAGGAGGAAATGGAGGGCCGGAGAGAGACAGCAGTTTGTGAAAGGTCCTGAAGGGAGTAGTGAAGGAAATGACTCGCGTTCAAGGCTTCTGAGTCCTGGTTGCCTGCTCTAGTACCACGCCACTTCTCTGCGCCCTCTCCACCAGGCTGAAGCAGCTGGACTATTTACAGTCTTTTCAAAAATTTATGTATTTGTTTGTTTAGAGATGGGGCCTCTCTCCACTGCCGAGGCTGGAGTGCAGTGGCATGATCACAGCTCACTGCAGCCTCAAACTCCCTGGCTCAAGCTATCCTCCCACCTCAGACTCCCAAGTAGCTCAGACTGCAGGTGTGCACCACCATGCCCAGCTAATTTTTTCTTTTTTTGTAAAGGCGGGGTCTCACTATGTCACACAGACTGGTCTGGAACTCCTGAGTTCAAGTGATCCTTCCATCTCGACCTCCCAAAGTGCTGGGACTACAGGCGTGAGCCACTGAGCGTAGCCTTAAAAAATTTAAAAAAAATTTTTTTAAACAAAAAGGGGGTTTCTATGATAAGGATACACAGAAGACTTAAGAAACCATGGCTTTGGGAGGCCAAGGCAGGCAAATCACAAGGTCAGGAGATCAAGACCATCCTGGCTAACACAATGAAACCCTGTCTCTACTAAAAAATAGAAAAAATTAGCCAGGCGTGGTGGTGGGTGCCTGTAGTCCCAGTTACTCGGGAGGCTGAGGCAGGAGAATGACGTGAACCCAGGAGGCAGAGCTTGCAATGAGCCAAGATCGTGCCACTGCACTCCAGCCTGGGCAACAGAGCGAGACTCCGTCTCAAAAAAAAAAAAAGAAAAGAAAAGAAAAAGAAACCAAGGGCAGGAATGCAGCTGGCCTCGGGGAGTGATGCCTGGGTCCAGGCCTCGGAGGCATTAGAACCTTCTCTCCATTTCTATCTCTCTCCCCCTCTCTCTCTTTTTCTGGGGGGCATGGTCTGGCACTGTTCTCTGTTGCCCAGGCTGGGGTGCAGTGGTGCAATCATAGGTCACTGGAGCCTTGACCACCCAGAATCAAGGGATCCTCCTGCCTCAGCCTCCTGAGTAGCTGGGACTACAGGTATACACCACTGTGCCCAGGAAATTTTTTTAAATTTTTTATCAAGATGGGGTCTCACCATGTTGCCCAGGCTGCTCTCCAACTCCTGGCCTCAAGCAATTCTCCGGCCTTCCGCAAAATACTGGGATTACAGGTGTGAGCCACCATGCCCAGTCTCTGTATCTTCTTCAATTGTCTGTCACCATTCAGAGCCTCCCACCCCGTTCTTATTTTCTAAATTAGCTTTTTTATTATGAAATATTTCTCATACAAAGAAAACTATAAACAATAATATAATGATCACCCATGTACCTTCTACTCAGCTTTGTTAAATCTTAGCATTTTGCTATGTTTGCTTCAGATATATATCTTTTTAAAGAAACAAAACATTATATGTATAATGGAAACCCCTGTATGTTTCCCCCAAGACTCATTCTCCTCCCTCCCTTCCCAGAGGTAATCACCCTCCTGAATTTAGGATTTATTCTTTCAACGCAAGTTTTAACTACAGATTATAAATACGTAAGCATTATATTGTATGAGTTTGCATACTTCTAAACTTTATATAAGTGACATCCCATATATAAACTTCTGCACCTTGGGTGTTTTGTTCAGTATGTTTTTGGGTTTTATTCTTGTTCCTACATGTATCTCTGTGCCATATTTATTGAATGAAGAAATATGCCTCAATCTGTCCTTCATTTATTGATAGGCTATAATAAGCATCCTTGTATATTTCTCCTTGTGCACACATACAAGGGTTTCTCTGGGGCACATAACTAGGAATGAAATTGCTGGGTGACAGGTCTATCAGTTATCTATTGCTGCATCATAAACCTCCCCAAACTTAGTGGCTTAAAACAACATCTCTTTTATTTGCTAACAATTCTATGCATTAGGAATTCAGGCAGGGCACAGTGGGGACAGCTTGTCTCTTTCCACAATGCCTGGGATTGCATCCTGGGTGACTTAAACATCTGGGACCGCTCAACTGGGACCTGGCGTGTGGGCCCGTGGTTCTAGCTGTCAGGCGTGTTCCTCAGTTTTCTTTTCGGTAACCTCTCCATACGGCTAGCTTGGGCTTTCTCACAGCATGGTGGCCTCAGGATTCTAAGATGGAGTGTCCCAGAGAACAAGCCACCCTTTGCAAAGTGCTTATTAAGCCACTGCTTGCCTTACTCTTGCTAATAACCTATTGGCCAAAGCAAGTCAATGGCCAGCCCTAGAGTCAATGTGTGAGGATGTGGATACTGGAAGGTGTGAGTCATGGGAACTAACAATACAACAGTAGGTACAAACATTAACAGTTTCTGAGATGTTGCCAAATGGTTCTCCAAAGAGGTAGTATCCATTTACAATCTCCCAACTCTTTTTTTTTTTTTTTTGAGATGGAATCTGACTCTGTCACCCAGGCTGGAGTGCAATGGCACAATCATGGCTCACAGCAACCTCTGCCTCCTGGGTTCAAGCAATTCTCCTGCCTCAGTCTCGCAAGTAGCTGGGATTACAGGTGCATGCCACCATAATAAAAATAAAGTTTTTTTTTAATTTTTAGTTGAGACGGGTTTCACCATGTTGGCCAGGCTGGTCTCGAACTCCCGACCTCAGGTGATCCACCCGTGTAGGCGTCCCAAAGTGCTGGGATTACAGGCGTGAGCCATTTCACCTGGCCTAATCTCCCAACTCGTGAATAATCTCCTTCCCCAACAGTGTTAAGTTGTTCTACGTCCTCACATATACATGGGTATCGTCAGACTTTCATTTTTGCCAGTCTAATGGATCTGAAATGATGTCACACTGTTGGTCGTCGTTCTTGTGTTGCTGTCTCTCGGGTTTTTTTTTGTTTTTTGTTTTTTGTTTTTTTTGAGCCAGGATCTTACTCTGTCACCCAGGAAGGAGTACAGTGATGCTGTCATGGCTCACTGCAGCCTCAACCTTCTGGGCTCAAGTGGTCCTCCTGCTTCAGCTTCCTGTGTAGCTGGGACCACAGGTGCATGCCACCACACCTATGTAATTTTTTGAGTTTTTGTAGAGATGGAATCTCCCTTTGTTGCCCAGACTGGTCTCAAACTCCTGGGTTCAAGTGATCCTCCTGCCTCAGCCTCCCAAAGTCCTGGGATTACAAGCATAAGCCACTGTGCCTGGCCTCACACTGTTGTTTTAATTGCACTGTCCTGAACTAGTGGAGTCGATCGTCTTTTTCTATTTGTTGATCATTTATTTGGGTTTCCTTTTTTTGAATTGCCTGTTCCTATCTTTTGCCCATATTGCAGTCACTACTTTTTCTTTCTTATATTATAGTTTGTGTTTTTCGGATCCCTAATTTATAAATGTTTAACCTGACCATGGAGGGGATGTCTTCTCACTCCCAACCACCTGGAATAGGATGCTGTTACTGAGGACCTTGGGGCACAGACCTAGGTGGGGAATTTGGGGCTCTGAAGTCCTTTGGGTTCTGATTCTACTGGCCTCAGCATCTGTCCCACCCTCTGGGTGTCTCTCCCAGAGTTAGAATGCAGATGGGGAGACCCAGAGCCCCTCCATCACCACGGCCATTGACACTGGCTGCCTTCCTTTCTTGCCCCTTCCCTTCCCATGGCTTCAGATGGGTCTTCTCTTCCACCAGCAGAGACGGCCACCATTGGTCCCCTGGGAAAACTGGACAATGGTCTGAGCACAAGGTGAAAGAAAACTGGGAAATCTTCATATCCTGCGGATCCTACATATATCCTGTGCACCAGACATTGACCCTGAGCATACCTTGCCTTTCCTGCCTCTGTGCCTTTGCTTATGCTGTTCCCACTGCCTGGATGCCCCTACCTCTCACTAACCTCCCCTGCACGGATCTTCCAAGGTCTACTTCACTGGCCTCTCCATGAAAGTCCCCCTTAGGTGGCCCTTCCATGCCCACCATGGTGTAATCTATCTCTCTTTTGACATCATCCCATAGGATTTTTCTTTGTATTTGTTCCTTTTTACAGACCCAAATTTGGGTTCTAGATGGGACACGTTTTCTCAATAAATATGCTTAGTGGTTTAGGGTCCCTCCCCAAAAAAAAAAAAAAAAAACCCAAACCAAAAAGTTCAGTTTTGATAAAGTTAACCACAATTTTGCAAGCAGAAAATCTAGAAAGAAGTGATGTCGACATAGCATGATCACATATCATGCGGCTATATAAATGTCAATAAAAATGAAATGAAATTAAGTTTATCTCTGAGTCACACTGGGCACGATTTAAGTGCTTCACGGCCACATGTGGCTAGTTACTATCATCTTGGACAGTACAAATAGAGAATAGTTCCATCACTGCAGAGCGTTCTATTGGGCCAGGAGCAGTGGGATTCATGTCTGTAATCCCAGCCATTTGGGAGGCCAGGAGTTTGAGAACAGCCTGGGCAACATGGTTAAACCCTGTCCACACACACAGACACACACACACACACACACACACACACACGAACAAATTAGAAAGTTCTATTGGACAGAGCTGATGTCTATTAGCTCTGTTTCACAGCTTCATATTGTTTCTATTTTGAAACACCTATATCAGGGGGAGAAAACAAAATTTCTTCATTGTTTAGGCTTCCAAAGGTCTAAGTATTACCCTGGTCTCAGCCCAGCCACTAATTTGTTGTGTGGCCATAAGAAAATCACCATCTCTCTGGGCCTCAGCTTGCTTGTCTATAAAATGAGGGAGCTGATGTAGAAGGGCCCTTCTGCCTCTGCCCAGCCTGTTCCGCCCGGGAGAATTGCTTATTTATGTCCTGGCAGGAAGAGCAGGGGAAGGGGTGGAGAGGGGAGAGAGGCGGAGGAGGAGAGGAGGAGATCATTAATGGCTCCCAGGTTCTTGCCTTTGATCAGGTTGTCTGGAGCGAGGTAAGCAGCCAGGAGATGGGGTGCTGAGAGGAAGTAGAGGGCCAGGTGAGGGGTCAGGTGAGAGAGGCATCGGCCTGCGGTGGAATGGGGGAGGTCTTCCGTTCTGCCTGTCTCCACCTGGGAAGGAGCGCATGGGGGCTGGCCCCGCCACTCCTCCATTGTTCTAAGAGGAACTCAGTGTTGAGACGGGGTATTCCTGTTCCACGGGTTCTCCAGTCCTTGCTGCCAGAAATTCAAAGGCAAAGTGAGGGTTGATGTGCCTGGAGGAGAAGAAAAACTGGACTCCCTGGCAGACACCTGGCTGCCTGTCCATCCTACCTGTGAAGCAGAGGGGAGGAAGGAAATTAGCACACTTTGAAACAAGAAAGGGGTGGCCTTTTATGAGATGCTGGCTTTGAGGACTGAAGCATATCACTGGATTAGTGGCCAGCAATTGGGAATTGTCTTCTCTCTTTAGGGTGGTAGGACTCTCCAGTCGGGAGATCCCTGGATATGGGATCGGAAGGTTTCCAATCCTAACTGCTGGGATAGGTTATTTAACTTCTCAAAGCGTCTGTGTCCTCATCTGAAAAAGGGGACCCAGGGCACAATGACGACTGAGGAAGAATGAGGCCGTCCCTATGTGTGAAAGCATCTGGCAGATAATAGATGCCCGATGCCTGTTTGGGAGTCCTCTGAAATCTGTGTTTGTGCCCTGGCCCTGACAGTTGTCCCCAGCCCAGGGCCCTAGACTTCGTGGTGAGGAGGGGGCCAGGACCCTTTGATCTCCCAACAGCAGCATCAATGGAGGGCTGAGTGGGCTGGGCGGGGTGGGGGCACTGGCGTCTGGGCCTGATTGGCACAGACCCAGGAGTCCAGATTTCAAAGGCAAGCTTCAAAGGCAGGGTTACCTGAATGTGGCTTCTTTTGTACCTGCTCAAGGAAGGAAAACAAGCCAGTGCCCCCTCCTGCCCCAGGATGGCAGCTCAGATCCTGGGAGATACTCCCTACCCCGCCTTCCTGCCCCAGGACGGTTAGTTTGATCTCTCCATCCGCAGGGTTTTTGTCTCATCAAAGCAGTGATAAAGGAGCCGATTGTGGTGGGCCCTGCCTGGTGTCACCTGTGGCCCAGGGCACCCCGCGGTGGGGAGCCGCACTAGCACCGGAGGTTATGGTGACATGGGGTTGGGGGAGGAATGAGAGAAGGAAGTCCAGGAGGTGCAGCTTTCATGGAAAGGGGAGCGGCAGCCCCGGTGAAGCAGAGCTGGCTGGGAGAAGTTTGAGGTTCAGGAAATTGACTGGGAATATGGTGTGGGCGGTGCCCGTGGCTGCTGCTGGAGCCTGCAGGCAGTGGGGAGGCCGAGAGGGACTCCCCTCACCCTCTTCCTTCCTCCAGCTCTCAGAGTAGGCCACTTACCTGTCACCAGTCTGAGAGGGTCCCACCTCCCTCTGCTGGCTAGACTCACCCCTGCTGGCCCGGGATAGGGGGCCCTGCCAGCTCCTCCACCCCAGGGGTCAGCCACACCAGCATCTCTGTGATCTCAGCACAGCTCAACACTGCATCTCAGTGACCCCCCCCACACCCCGCCCGCCCCCTCCCGTGCCTTGGCTGGGCCCTGGCAGGGCAGAGGGTTGAAGGAAGGGGAGTAGTCCAGCCCCTCCCACAGTGGAGCTAAAGCTGTTCCAGTGGAACAGGCCAGGGCAGGAAGCCGCTGGAAGATGAATGACATGCTTATTCTTGTCGAGTTGCCCACACCTTGGCCTGAAATCCTGGGGCCTCAACCATGTGGATAAACTCTGCCCCTTGAAGAAAAGCCTCTACCGCCTCACCTGCCTCCACCCTTCCCAGAAGTTTCAAAAGCCCAGGAACCTTGGATGACCAGGACTCTCTTGGGTTTGGTTTCCAGATCTTAGGTTTCAAAGTAGAGCACCAGGTGTAAATTCATTCATTCATTCATTCATTCATTCAGCAACATTTTATTGAACACCTCCATGTGTTAGGCATCCTTACCGGAAGTCTGCAATTTAGGCCTTTTTTTTTTTTTTTTTTTTAAATTTTTGACTTTTTTTTTTTAAATGGGGTCTCACCATGTTGGCCTGGCTGGTCTTGAACTCTTGAGGCTCAAGCGATCCATCTGCCTCAGCTTCCCAAAGTGATGGGATTACAAGCGTGAGTCACCGTGCCCAGCCTAGGCATTTTTAAATACTTGAGGAAATGGAGAGTCCAGGAGGTTAAACAACTTGGCCGAGGTCACACAGCGGCTGAGGGGCAGAGCTCTTTGCACCGGTTTTTGCCCCTGCCCCACCAACTCCCAGCTGGAGGGTGAGGGAGGAGGGCTCTCCCAGCCCAGCTGGAAAGGGGCCTTTGTACTCCCTCTGCAGCTGCGCCTGAGCTTGGTAGACCTGTTAGTGCCTGAAGTCTGTTGTGCTGCCTGGGCAGGCGCTAGTCTGGGCTGTGCTGTGAGACAGAGCGAGCCCTTCCTTCCAGAGCGAGTGCAGCTGTGTCGTTGTTCCCTGGGTCACACTTCCTCATCAGCAGTGAGGTAGGTAGACTGACTAGGTGGCTGCACTTGAGTATTTAAAAAATATGAATGCCTCTTCCCCTACCATTCCCACCTGTCCCAAGAAATTCTGATTCTATTGGTCTGGGCTGGGCCGCACGCCTCTGTACTTTCGAAAGTTCTCTAAATGAGTTAAGTGTGCAGCCAGGACTGAGAACCTCTCGAACTACATGATGTCTACTTCGGTGAGCTAAAAGTGGCAGCCCAGCCCCTTCCCCAGGCTTGAGGCCATGGGCACAACTCTTCACCATCACAGCCGCCCATGGCCTCTGAGTCTCTGTTCTCAGGGTCTCTTTAAGGAGTTGTGTGCTAGGTTCTGATGGTCAGAGGGACCGGCCCTGTGAGCCAGGTGGCCTGGAGGAGGCTGGCGGGAGCAGGTGCTTTAGTAGGAGTCGGGGGAGCAAGGAGGAAGGGAAACTCTCTCAGGCCTGGGGCAGGGGGCAGAGGGACTGAGGTCCTCCCTATTCTGGAGAGAAGCAGCTCCTTGGTCTGACGTTTTGGGGCCAGCAGGGGCAGGGACGGGCGTCAAGACCATGGTGCCTCTGGGGAAGGTGAACCTGGTGCCCTTGGCCACTTGCCCTCCATCCCTGCACACAGCTTTCTCACACTCACGTGGGAGGGGAGGGAACTAGGGGCACCTTGACTCTCCTTCCAGAAAGATCTGCTGACAGAGACAAACCCCCACCCCCACTCTCTCTGGCTGAGGCTGGCAGGCGCCTCAAGCGGTTCAGGTTGGGGAGGGCCCCTCCCTCCCGCCTTCCCCTGTACCCACAGCCACAACCTGTCAGCCTCAGCTCTCCCAGAGTCTGTGTGCGCTGCTCAGATTTGGGGGCCCCGGGCAGCGGGAAGAAGGGGCCTTTGAGACCTGGGCCCGTCCCTCCTCTTTTCAGATTTCAGCTGGAGCAGGGTTTCTCAAACTGTGATGGGTAGACACATCACTCCCAGCTCCTGTTCAAACAATTTCTGATTCAGAAGGCAGGGCCTGACACTGCATCCCTAGCAGGCTCCCCTGGGGTGCTGTACTGCCGGTCTGTGGACCACACTTTGGGCAGCAAGGAGCTAGAACACCCACACGGATGTTCTCTGAGCCCAACCCTCTCATGGGCCTGGCAAGCAGCTGGCACCCACCAGGGTAGGACCAGGCTGGGCCAGGCTGGGCAGACAGCCACCATCCCCTGGTACCCCTAACGAACAAGTGGTCCTCACCAGCCTGGCACGTGGCACCCTTGACGGCTCAGTGCCCAGAATGGGGAAAACGTAAAATCTCATTTCAAGCCCCAATGATGGTTTGATTCAGCTTTCCTAGCTTTTTAGGAACTTAATTCCATGCATTTTTCTTAAATGCAAGACTGCAAGGCACCTGCTTAAAATGATTTTTTTCCCCTCTACATTTGAGTAGAGACAGGCAGAGGAGGGGAGGGAAAGGCTTTTCCTCCCTTTTCAGGGCTGTGCATCGCTCTGTCTCTGCTGTGTCTGTTTTGACGTCTGTCCATGTTGGCTTCTCTTATCTCTGTTTCTATTTTTCCCTTGAAATAGTGCAGAGCTTTGCATCTGTACAGACCTGAGTTGGAGTCCTTCTTCTGCCACAGTTGATTAGCTCTGTGACTTTGGGCAAGTCTCTTAACTTCTTTGAGTCTCAGTTTCTTAATGTCTAAAATGGGTTCATTATTAGATGCTTGTTAGAGTGGCTGTGAATATTTTTATTTGAAATCATACACACAAATGTCCTTTGTAAGGTGAAAAGGATTGGCCAAGGATATAGGATCATTATAAGGCAATGATTAAGAGCACAGGTGAATCCTGACTTCACCAGGTATCAGTTGTGTTGGGTGAGTGACCTAATTGCTGTGAGCCTCAGTTTCCCTATTTATAAAAAGAGGATAATTATACTATCACCCCACAGGATTACGAAGAGGGGTACACAAGATTACGTGTGGCTACTGCTCAGCACAGGGACACACACACACACACACACACACTCCAAGTTGGGCTCATACTGCTTTTCCCCTTTAACACTAGATCACGGACGTGTCGTCATGTTTTTGTGTATTGTTGATGCATATATCCTATCAGATGAATGGATGAAAATTAGAGGACTACATGCTTCATTGTTGGTCATTATGGTCATTATGGTTGTTGGGCTGAGGGTCTGGAGTAAACATTTACAAAAAGAAAGAGGGCCCAATCATCATTTCCTTTCCCTCCTTTTTGGCCAAACAGATAAGAGGCCACCTCCCTGGCCCACGAGCCCCTCACCCAAGGCTTTGGCCAGCTTTGGCCTCTTCACTCAGCACATCCTGCTAGTTAGGAGCACAGAATCCCTTTCCTTTAAGGGGTTCCTCTGTGAACCCCTGGCGCTGCAGTGCTGGCATTGGATATTACAATTTGCCCATTGCTGTCAGAACTGGAGAAGTGACCCAACAGGTATTCTTGGAATACTGAGGCAGACAGGCTAGCACGAAGGCCTTCTTGACATTGAGAAAAAAGTGCAGGTAAGGATGAGTGACCTGGGTGCCCCAGGGCTGCTGGCAAGCCCTCACTTCTGTTTCTGCTGGAGGAGGGCTGCCCAAAGGTGGAGGAGGTCTTTGGGGCATTAGGGTGAGCCCCAGCTGAACAAGGAAGGCAGGTTCCCTTTCCACTCTTCCTCTCAGGAAGTCCCACCACTTACTAGGTTGGAGGAGACCTTCTATCCGTCAGTTTTCTTACATGCTATAGGGGCATAAAAGAGCATCTATTTCATTGGGCAGTTGGGAGAATTTCATGAATCCACATCTTAAAACAGCACATGCTGGCTGGGCGCGGTGACCCACCGCCTCACTTTAGGTCAGGAGTTCAAGATCAGCCTGGTCAACATGGTGAAACCCTAACTCTACCAAAAATGGGAAAATTATCTGGGTATGGTGGCCCATGCCTATAATCCCAGCTACTGGCTGAGGCAAGAGAATCGCTTGAACCCGGGAGGTAGAGGTTGCAGTGAGCCAAGATCCTGCCATTGCACTCCAGCCCAGGCAACAAGAGCAAAACTCCATCTCAGAAAACAAACTGACAAATAAAAAACAGCACATGTCCTTCAGTGAAGGTTCAAATAATACAATCTTAGAAAATTTTGTGGTTCCCCGTCTCAGTCTGTCTGTGTCCTCTCTTTGCCCCTTTAGCCTTCCCAGCATCTCATGGTCACCCACACCCCTACAGCCTTCCCCTCCAGGAAATGTAACCTCTCCAGGGAAGCTCCCTGAGCCACAGGGCTCACTCTCGAATTATGTAAAGAGTAGCCACAAACCTACAAAGAGCCACCCCACCCCGGCTGAAGCAATGTGTCCAGAGGCCACAGGGACACAGGGTGGGATGATGGAAAGAAATATGTCACGGTGGGCAGAGTCCCAGAAACTGGAGGTTCCCCAGCTTCAAGAACACAACCTTTGTTGTCAGGAGTGTTGTTTCATGAAGGGCCATATGAAGCAGCCTTCTACATCCCTAAAAGACCCAGCAAGAGTCGGTGGATTAAATTAAAGCAGCAGAGATTTCAGTGGGATACAGGGAAGGCTCTCTTGATAGCCCGGGATAACACGCAGGAGAGGCTAGGGAAAGACGGCTGTGTTGCCCTGTCCCAGGAAGGGGGCCTGGAGAGGATTAGGTCTCAGAGTTGGCGTGGGTGCTCAAGAAATGCTGGTCAAATGAAGAAACTGGTGCAGGAGGGTGTGCGATCTCATCGCTCCTAGTCTAGAACTCAGTAATTTAATTTTGAAGTGATTCCTAAATTTCCTTTAAGCTTAAAGAAAAAACAATCCACATGAGCTTGAAGGTGGCATTCAGCAAAGGGCTTCACTGACAGGGGCCCCCACCCGCACCCTCCAAGCTTCCCGAAGGCACGTTTGGCTAAGAGACAAAGTTCGAGGTGGGAAACCTGGCTGTCGATACAGTCACTCTCTGCAATCAGGCAGAATTAATTGTGTGAACACCATTGATCAAACCACTTAATACTTACAGGAGCTGAGAAAGAGCTGAAATGTAATTTCATTACCAACCTGCTCACCCCTAATCAAACTCCTAATAACTCTCTAATTTTTCTTTTAGATAAGGGCTGATAGGTGGAAATGGGGGTGGGGCAGGGGATAGACACGGAAACTTATTTTCTCTTCTTTGCTAGACTCTGTCTAGATAGATCCAAGTTAAATGCCTACTTCCAGAGCACCTTGTCGAAAATCGCTATAAGGGTTGTAGCCAACTCTGAGATTTATGCCTGGGATGGGCTGTGAGTAGGGGGCAGGGTGGAGGATGGGTGCAGATATCCTGAACTGCGAGTGAAGTTCACAAAAATCAATTCTTTTTTCTTTCTCTCTTTTTCGAGATAGGGTCTCACTCAGTCATTCAGTCTGGAGTGCAATGGTGTGATCTTAGCTCACTGCAACCTCCACCTCCCAGGCTCAAGTGATCCTCGCACTTCAGCCTCCTGGGTAGCTGGGAACACAGGCATGCACCACCAAGCCCGGCTACTTTTTTGTATTTCTGTTCGAGATGGGGTTTCACCATGCTACCTGACTGGTCTTGAACTCCTGAGCTCAAGCGATTTACCCACTCGGGCCTAACAAAACTCAATTCTGATTTGACTTAGGGTGACTATTCAGTGACTCAAGATCAGCAGATACCTTTTTAGGCAGAAAACAAAACACATACAGGCTCCCATGGCCCACAGCAAGGGGTGGAGGTGGGGAGTGCAAGCAGAAGTAGTCACAGGTTCAAAAATATCCAAGGATAATAAATTCCAGGAGAATGATTGCAAGGTAGGAGACTTGGCTCAAGTCCCGAGTGGGCTGGCGAAAGCTCCCTTGCAGGGGCCTGCACACGCACACACAGACACATGTGCACATGACACAGACACGTATCACACACCCGCACACATGTACACAGGTGAATGTCACGCTCGCTGTTTTGTCCTGTGTCCATAGGGTGTTTGAAATGTAGCAGACTCTCAATTGATATTTGGAAAGTATGCTCAGAGCACATAGGCATACATACACATGACCTGCACATATACAGGTGTGTATACACATGCTCGCACATGTGGTCTCCCACTCTTTGCTCTCTGGGAGGGCAGGGAAGCTGGCAGTTTTATTTGCCACTTGTCTCTGGCACATAGTGGGCAGGCGCTTGGAGGCATCTGTGCAAAGAAGAGCTGGAAGCAACAGGCCTGGAGCAAAGCCGTCTCCTCCTCTACCGTGGTTGCATCATGCCTTAATTTAAAGCTCTGCTCAAGATTCTCATCTCCTCAGAGGCCCTGCCTGCTCTGTGGCATTCTCCAGGACCATCCGCACACTTGAATGATATCTGTTCACACTGGTAGCTGTGGGTGTCTTTAGTGTGTACCTCCGTCATCAGACTCCTGTCTTCCCAGACCACCTCCCGTCCCTCACTCTATGTCAGGTATTTCTTTAGAGGAGGGACCCTCTTCCCTATCAAAGTGGTAGCCCCTGGATGGCCCTCCCATGCCCTAGCAGACCAGAAGTCCCCCTATTTGAGAGTTCCAAAGGCCACAAGCCTCCCTCATCAATTCTTATGAGAGGTAGGTGCCTCCCTTCATTTTTCTGGGTTGGTAAGATGACAGCTCCTACTTGTTTAGCTTCTACCTGACTCCCTGAAGTCCCCCTGTGCCCAACAGATGCCAGAAAGCCTGCCCAGTGCCCAGGTGCCAGGGCTGAGCTCACAGGGTGGGTATGTAGGCAGGTGAGGGGAAAACAGCATAAATAACTCGATCTGGAGAGGTGTACATGTGTACATTTGTGTGTCTGTGTGTGTTCCTGCGTGCAGGAGTGCATGTGTGGAGGTGGGTCCTGCCTTCCTGGACTCAGCCAGTTTGGGCAGTAAAATCATTTTCTATGACCCAGCCCACCATGCTCTGCCCAGGGCTCCCCCAGCCCACCCCCAGCCCACCCCAGGGAATTGTGACCTTGCAAGGATGTAGGAGGGGCATCCCCCGCCAGCCAGGTCTTCACTCCCACCTCTCCACAGCCTCCTTTCCTGCCCCAGCTACTTTACCTGGCTTCTGAGACCTGGGAAGGAGGAAAGTAGGCAGAGAGGAGTGGGGTGAAAGGTGGGGGCAGTGGAGGGTAGTTATTTACAAAGCCTGTGCCCTGGGGACCCTTGTCCTGGACAACAATTACAGCCCCTTAATTAACTGAAATGCAGTCCGCCTGTCGATGGAGGCCTGTCCCCCACTGAAGTTAGCTGTGCCTGCTGCTGTCTAGTACTGGTTAATGAATATAAATCAGATAGTTTATAGTTAGCGAGCATGGAACAGGCTGGCAAGGGCCTGAATTCCAATGCAGAATGCCTGAGGATAGGAACATGCCCTCCATGGGCATGGGGGCCTAGACACCCACGGGGGTGGCACCAGGTGGGGAGGGGAGTGGGCAGTAAGCCAGCCTACCTTGCACTTGGGCTGTGAGTGTACACACGAGGCACCCAGCACAGGCCTTCTTTGCATACACAACATTATATACCCACACAAGTGAACAACACAGGCCCTCTACAAGACACACGGAAACACGGAGGAAGTACAGCTCCCAGAAAACCCTAGGTCCTGCCTCTTCTAAATCTGCAGAGCCTTGGCTCTGAGCAGCTTCTCTCTTGCATGCTAGGGCCTATGCCCACTGCCCTCTGCAAGAGACAGATGCAGTCTGATCCCCAGGCCAGCTCCCCACCTTATTCTGGGGATCAGCCCAGGTCCAGAATGCTAACTCAGTTTCTCCTCCCCAGGCTGCGGTCACTGGGCTGACTGCTGTGGTGGGGGTGGCAGTGACTATGGAACCCTGGTTCCAGACAGGGAGGCTTCTAGAATGTGTGTGGGGATTTTACCCAAGGTCTTCACAGCTGCGGAGGAAATAGATTGACAAGGTCCTAGCCCAGGGCCAGGTTCATGGGCTGGTGATCTGTGTACAGAGCCCTGTGGTTAGAAGGTTTAATGGTTTAATGCTCTTCTGTCGCTATCTTGAAAGCCTTAATAATGTCTGAACAAGGGGCCTGCACTTTCATTTTGCATTGGGTACTACAAGTAGTGTAGCTGGTCCCACTCTCACCCCAGACATAGGGTCAAAGGGAGAAGGCTGTGTGAAAAATGTGGATGTGGATGTGGTGTTTACAGGGTCTCTGAACAGAGATCTAGCAATAGGGGTCACTTGTGGAAAGTATACTTTACCCAGACCTGAGGGTTCCTCTTGCTGGCTTTGTCACCTGGGGAAGGTCCCTCACCTTCCTGGGCCCCAGGTTCAGGCTTCCAAGGAGATGGCCTTTCAGCTCCCTTCTAGCTCAGCCTCTTCTCCCTGGGAAGAGTCCAGACCTCCTTGGAACCTTGGTTCACACACACACACACACACACACACACACGCACACACCCATGTGCACGCACACATGCACTCACGCACACACCCGCACATGCACATGCACGCACACGCACACACGCAGGTACACATGCATACACACATGCTCACACACGCACAACGGAGCCAAATCTGCAACACAAAGTTGCATTATTGCCTCCGGAGAGATGGAGTGGCGGTGTCCCCAACCCCGGACAAGTCCTCACAAGCGGCTTCTGAAATCCAGAGACCAGCCAACACCTCTCCCTGGGTGGGTTTGTTTACTCCTCTACTAGAGGAGAGGGAGGGGATGGGGGTCCCACAGCGGGGTGGGGTGGGGTAGGTAATGGCTTGGGGGGCAGATAAATAATTGTCATCCAGGGCTCACTGACACCCCTGCGTTCCGCCTGGCTGGTCTGGGCTGGGAGGGGCGACAATTATTTGCTTCTCCTGGGCTCCCCTGCTGGTAGAGCTATGGGGAGGAAGGGAGGGTCTGCGGGTTCTGCAGACAAAGGAAAATGATCCTATGACCATGGTGTGAGTGGTGGCGAGTGGGGCAGGGCCCAAGAATGAGACAGTGTGGCCTGGATACCAGGCAGGGCGGCTGGGGGCGCGGGGCGGGGGGGCAGCGTGCACAGGCAGAGCCCCCAAGTGGCCAAGGCTGGGTCCAGGTGCCACAGACACAAACGAGGGCACCTGTCATGCAATCGGGGGCTGAAGGTCTGTCGCCAAGGGGGCCTCTCACACCTTGGGTGGCGGCAAGGGCCCGGCAGCAGGCTAGCTCAAGGCTGCCCACAGCAGAGGTCTCTGGGTGGTGGCATAGGGCACTCCAGCCTCCCTTCTTGTCTGACAGCCCAGGAGAGGAGCAGTCGCTTGGTCAGGCAGCTCTTCCATCTTGAGGGCGCCAATGCAGGAGGAGGGAGGTGGTGGATGCTCAGCTAGGCCAGAGTCTCAAGCCTCACCGAGTGGGTCTTTCACAGAAGCATCTCTCGGTCCTGGCTAAGCTACTGTGAATACACCCATTCCACAGACGGAAAAGTAAAGAGAGAAGGCACTCACTCCCTGGAGACCTACAGTAAAAATGAAGGTTAAAACCCAAGTGACTCCTCCCTGATTCCAGATTGGGACCCTGCTAAGAAAGTAAACACCCCAAATCATCCCCAATCCCCCACAGACTCATCACATACACCCAAGAGGTGGACAGGAACTCCTTGTTCCTGTTAGACTTGAGAGAGGAGGGACTCAGCCTGCGAGCTCCAATTCTTTGACAAGATTCCCCCTAACAATGTGTCCTGATAAACCCTTTTGTGGGCCAGGAACATCTGCTGATCTTCACAACCCCTGGGTGAGAGGACTGGGAGGATGTCAGGAACTGAATTCACAAAGACTGCAGCCAGAGAAGGGGCCTGAAGGGGTTTGCACTGTGACTTAATTGGAGGTGAAATCCACCTTGACTCCCAGCCCACAACACCCCCCTACCTGAGACACCCGGATGATGCCCCAGCTTAGGAAGCTCAGCTCCCCGAGTTGGGAGTGGAGGCAGGCACAGGCAGGAGAGGTTTTTGTTTGTTTGCTTCGGCAAGGATCTGGCCACCCTCCCTTCTGTGATAGGCCCAGTCCTCAATTTGGGGACACCACCTAAGATCAATCTCTAAGACACTCTCAGATGCCAAGGACTCTGTGGTCTTAATCAGGGAAGGCTTCCCAGGGGAGGCAAAATTGAAGGATGCTTCGATCAGGGCAGGGACAAGCCTGGGCAGAGATAGGAGATGTGTGCACAAGTGGCCAGCCCCCCGCTTTCCGCAGTCTCTGGGCTCGGCAGGCAGCAGGCATGAAGCAGCCTCTCACCTTGATGTGAAATGAGGAATTGGAAGCTTAAGAAACCTGTGATCCTGTTGAGGATCACTGACAACAGCATATCAGACAGCAAGATGGATGGCATGGGAAGCCCGTTCAGGCTCATCCCTGGCTCAGACTAGCAGAGACAGGACGCCTTGGACAGGCTCCATCCAGGACATCTGTGGGCACTGCCCCCGGCCGAGGGCAAGCCAGCTTCGGTTCTGGCCCTTCCATTCCTCTTGGGAGCCTTGCTTGGCACTCATTTCTTCCCCAAGGCCTCCTCAGACTGACCCCAGAATCCGCCCCCCACCCAAGTTTCTGCTTCGTTTCCGCCTCCCAGGATGCAGGGAGGCCAGGGGTACCATCAAGACTCCCAGGCCATGCGTGAATTCATCATCTTCTTCGCGTCTTCTGTAGAACGTGGGAGAGAGGCGAGGGAGAGAAAATGAGAAAGAGGAAGGCGCTCGTCCACCCAGGTGTGCCGGGTAGAACTTGACAAGCCAAATTCTCTACCTGTGGGCTGGACAGAGCAGGACAAGCAGGACTGGAGAGCAAAAAGCCTAGGTTGATACCCAGCCACCCTGTCACCCAGAAAAAGCACCATGACCTCAGAGGCTCTCAGTTTGCCCCCCTGTGCTGAAGCCCCCTCCTCAGGGATGTTGTGAACCACAGAGATAATGTAGGGGGAAAGCCCGGCCATGGCCCCGGTTTATTATTAATTAGTTCTAATCGTAGAAGCGTCCGCTTGCACATGGCGGGAGGGAGGCCCTTCTTCGGGCCATGCAGGTCCACAGTGCGATGCCAGCCCAGCCCAGCCCACGCTGCGGAATGTGTGTTTGGAGAGAGGCAAGGGAAGGGAGGGAAAGGTTGACTGTTTTTTTCCCCTCCCTCCTTTAGCGTGAGTGACACTGGCGAGAAGCGAGCAGCTGACCCGGGTTTGAATTTAGAGTGTTCATTAATACGATATTATGCCATATGCTCCGCACACTGTCTCCCTCGAATGCAGCCGCCAATTTGCTGAGCAGCCCTAATTAGTAATGGTATAATGAGAGTATTCAGAGGGTAATGTGGTGGGTGGGGACGGAGGGACGGGATTGAGCCTGGCCGCTGGGGGAGGGGCAGGTCTGGCTACAGAGGGCTGGGGGACATGGCGGCAAGGGGTCATCTTCACCCAGGGCTGGCTGAGGCCCAGGAGATCAGATACCTCCCCTTCCTTCCCAACACCCCTCCGTTCCTCAGGGAGCAGAGGCTCAGGGTTGTGGAGTGGGGTGTGTGGTGAGGGGGTGGACAGGGTAGAGGGAGAGGTGAGAAAACCTAGGTGAAGGAGGAGGCATCGGGTGGTCCTTTGTTTTCAAACCAGAGGTGGATGACAGAGGAGAGGTGATGGTGGGGCGTGTGTGTGCCTGTGTGCGTGTGTGTGGTGTAGACACTAAATCCCCTGAGTCTTTATCATGTGCCAGGCATTCTGCTGGCCCTTCAGAATTACCCAGCCAGGTGGTATAACTAATGCTATTTTTCAAATGGGGAAACTGAGGCTTTGGTAGGTTCAAAGGTCAGTCAACTGGTGTGGAAGCAGAGGACTGGCAACCAGGACTGGCAGCTTCCAGAGCTGGAGAAGCTCGCCTTGACTGTCATTGGCTCCTGTGGCCAGGGAGGGGAAGGGCGGGGAGCACAACGCGGGGCTGGGGATGGGCACCGGGCAGGAGAGAAGTGAGCCTCATGCTCCTCATTCCTCCCTCTTCCTCCGTGCTTACCTGTCCCTCCCTTCCCTTCTCAGGCTGTAGCTTCCTAGCCCCCGTCCCCAGGGGGAGCAGTTTCCAGGACTCCTATTTGAGAGGCCACTATATGTGAGGACCAGGCCGTGCTCCACACCTTCAGCCATAGTCATGCCAGTGGCACCTTCGGCCTGGACATCTGAGTGTGGGTTCGTGGGTGCGCCAACCTCAGAGCCTCAGAACCCTGGCATAGTTCTCTCCCCTCTCCCTCTTAACTTCCCTAAGCCTCATTTTCCCCATTTTTCATGTGTCTCTGTGCTCAGGAAAACATCTGCCCCTTGCCACAGGCGAACCCCAATGAAGGACTGGGAGCCCCACGGGGCACGAAGTATTTGTGCCTCAGATTCAGGCTACCCCGGCCCCTCTGAGCCTCCCAAGGCCAAAGGAGTCAGCAGAAGCAGGTGGGTGGACCCTAAAACCTGCCTCCTTCAGAGCCTATTGCCAGTGCCCCTCTCAGCCCCCCTTCTTCCCAGGCACGGCTGGGCAGCGCTCCCTCCCCGGGGGATCACAGCTCTCCCGCAAACCCATGCTCAGGAGATGAAATATTCATCACGTACATATTGGCTCCTCCAGCGGCTTTTAGGGAAAGCAAATGAGACTGACTCCAGGAAGGAAATGAGTGTGAGGTGTGGGGGTTGGGGGGCGGCCAGGACAAGGGTGGGCAGCATCTCCCAGCCTCCCTTCTCTGGAATCCAGCTTCTGGGACTGGGCTGTACCTTGCATTCCTGGTGCTCCCAACCTACTACATCCCTGCCTTCCAACCACCACATCTCTTCTCCTGGAAGATGGGAGGTTCATAGTTTTCCTCTCTAACACACACAGGCAGAGCTGCAAGGCATGGATCCATCCATCCAATAGTCACTCTCAGCCAGGTGCGTTCCAGAGACCTGGCTCGTAGGGTCGGACAGGCAGCCGGGAACCCCTCAGGGAGAACGCAGGCGACCAACAGGCCACAGACATATGAGACCGTGTCCGGTGGCGTCTGAGGGAAACGAAATATCTATTTTAACTTGATGGGCAGGGAAGGCCTCTGAAAAGGTGGCATGGGAGCTGGGATCTAGATGGCAAAGACAAACTTTTCAGGCAGAGGAAATAGCAGTGCAAAGGCCTGGAGGAGGGAATGAGCTTGCAGGGTTCAAGGGGCAGCCAGAGTCCAGCGTGGCTCTGATCCAGGAGGGTGAGTGAGTTTGAAGAAGATCTCAGGGGCATGATCACACAGTCTCACAGGCCACAAAAGGCTTAGGGTTTATTCTAAGAGCAAAGGAAAGCATTTGGGGGCAGCAGAAAGAGCACTGGATTTGGAGCCAAGGACCTGGGTGTGAGCCTGATAAGGTCACTTAACCTTCTAGCCTCAGTTTCCTCATCTGTGAAATGGGGATGGGGAACTGCAGGCCACAGGGTTGTTGCGAGGATTAAATAACGTCATTTATGTGAAAGTTTGTCACTCTTCAATGTTAGTAGTGAAGCAGTTCCTTCTGCCTGTCCCTGGGTAATCCCCCAAATGTCTACCTGGACAGTACCAAGTTGCAGAACCTCAGAACCCTGACAGAGAGCAGGACTTTAGAAGTCTGTCATTCAGTGAATATTGAGGAACTATGTGCCTTGTGCTATGCTTGGTGCAAGATGCAGCCGTGAACATGATAGACTCAGAGTGTGGACTGGAGAGATCTGGACCAGCCCATTTCATAGATAGGCAAAGTCAAGGCCACATAGTGCTGACCAGAAAGAGAACCCAGGCCCCCCGACCACCAGTCCAGTGTTCTCCCCAAGATGCAGACAATGGGTGCCCTTCTTTTCCTTTGCCTGACATTTTCTCCCACACTAGGGCTTGCTTGGGAGAGAAGGCAGCTCCCTGTCCCCCGTGGCCTTGCTTGGATGAGGAGGAATTCTGAGGGGACCAGGAACGACTGTGATGGGCCTTGAAGGATAGATGTGATTTGGCTGTGAGGAATGAAAGGACACTGGGCAGAAGGGACAGCAAAGCCCTGGAGACAGACAAGTGTTGACCTGCATGTTAAATAGCAGGCGGGGCTCTCAGAGAGGAAGAAGAGGCCAGCATGCCAGATCTGGAAGGGCAGGTGGACGCTGTTTCTCCAGCAGTGGGGGCTGCTGGAGCTCTGAGTCAGGGAGTGGTGCTGGCAGGATGCACCTGAGAGAGTGCTGGCAGCTCAGGGTGACTGCATCAGAGGCAGGAAATGGAGGTAGAGAGCCCTCTGAGCAGCCTAGTGCAGTGGCCCGGGTAAGTGCTAGCAAGGACTCCACTAGAGCAGCAGCAGGGGCAAAGAAGAGAAAGGAGCCATTGGAGAGGCTTTCCAGAGGAGGGGGCCACCAGCCGCCCTGATGGAGTGTGGGGAGCAGGAGGGAGGGAGGAGACAAAGAGCTTTCAGAAGATGGGAGATTTAGCTGTCCTTTATTGATTGCACGAACGTTTCCTGAGCACCTGCAGAGGGTCAGGCCCTGTGCCATTCAGGCAGGAAATTGAGCAAAATTGTGCAAAACCTGAAGGCTGGTGATTTGTGCTCTTGTTGGGATTGGGGGAAGGGGAAGTGGGGGCGAGGGGTCGTTGGGCAGCTGGCACCACTCTCAGAGCCTTGATTTTGCCCTCTGTGAAATGGATGGCTCTGAGGGCCAGGGAAACACTGGCTGGGCTGGGTGCTTCAGGAAGGTGCTTCCGGATAGATACCACCGAGGAATTCTGGGGACTCAGCCTGTGGAAATGAGAAGGCAGTGGGTGAGGAGAATGGGGCTCCCCTTCGGGGCTGGGGAAGCAGACCCACATAGGGGAGGGAGGAGCCTTGCTGGGTGTCATGTTCCTCTCAGGATTGTGGGGATGGGGTCTCAGGGCCTCCCACTTCCCACCTGGGGAAAAAGACCCGGAAAAAGAACACCCCAGGAGCAGGGAATCTGGCAGTGATTCCTTCAATGACAGCAGCCGCAGCAGTAGCTAATGTTTCCCGGATCTGTTACACGCATTAGGTCAGCCAATCCTCACTGTGTCTCTGGAAGCAGGTGCTGATAGCGTTCCCATGTTCCAGACGAGGACACTGAGACCCAGACTGCTGAGAACATTCACAGAGCCAGAACTGGAACTCAGGCTGCCCGACTCCACGTTAGGCACATTAGCTCTTCTCAGATCCCCTCTTCTTTTTTTTTGAGGGGGACGGGGGACAGAGTCTTCCTCTGTCACCCAGGTTGGAATGCAGTGGTGTGATCTCGGCTCACTACAACCTCAGCCTCCCAGGTTCAAGCAATTCTCCTGCCTCAGCTTCCTGAGTAGCTGGGATTACAGGTGCCCGCCACCATGCCTGGCTAACATATTTTTAGTATTTCCCCATGTTGGTGGGGCTGCTCTCGAACTCCTGACCTCAAGTGATCCTCCTGCCTTGGCCTCCCAAAGCACTGGGATTACAGGCATGAGCCACTACGCCTGGCCCCAGGTCCCCTCTTCTGATAACCTATCTAGGACCTGCAGTCCACCTGCCCTGCCATCCTCTCTAGGGCCTGCCCCAAACTAGCCAGCCAGTAACTGCACCTTCCCACTGCAGTGAGAGGGCAGCAGAATCCAGGGCGCCTTCCTGGGAGCAGACAGCTTTGAGGAGAATGCTGCAGCAGAGGTCAAATGTGAACTGGCCACGACGGGGGCCCAGAGGGGATCCCAGGAGTGCCTTTGCACCACCTGAGCAAAAGTGAGGTGTTCTCTCCCTGTGCTCTGGGGCTGGGGGACTGAGCCCCGAGGGACCCCCTTTCTTCTCATCCTGTTACCAGTTTTCCAGGAAGTTTGGAGTCTCCCCCTGCCCTCCCCCGCCTACCAGGGTGAAGGTTTGTGGGGAATGTTCTCCCGCAGAACTCGGCATGAAATAAATTCCATTCTTACTCTGCAAATGACACTGCACATAAATATTCAGTAAATTAGCAGCACGCTTTTATAGATTTATCAGTCATTGCAGGCACAAAATGACAGGCAATGTTGTAGCTGAAATATTAATGCTGACAAATTAATGATTTCTGAGTAAATGATGTCATTTTTGCACCGTTTCATTAAAATTTACTCACTTCTGCTTCATTTCTGGACCTAAAAAAATTAAAATCATTTCCTTCTCTCTTTCTTCTTTCTTTTTAGTGTGGGATTGGTTCCCAAACCTGAGAGGGATATAAATTTTCCTCAGCAGCACCCCAAAACAGAGGCGGGGAGCCAGGCAGGGCTAGCATTCCTCACCCCAAGCTCTAGGGAGGGGCTGGGGAGAGACCCCCCTGGGTCCCAGAGATGGTCCTTGGGCCTCCACCATTAGTCTAGCTGGAACATAGCAAAACCGTGTCTTTGGGTCAAGCCTGGATTGGGGTGGGGGGTTGTAGGGGGAAGTGGGGAGGAAGCTTGGGAGGGGGTGTGTCCTGGGAGGGCACCTGGGAGAATAGGGTGTGGAAGGAAGTCATGCTCCTCTCTTTGGAAGCTCTAAGTGCCTCCATCATCCTCATCATACTTGACCTCCTTCTAGCAATAAATGTGGGGAATAATCAATTCTCGAAACCTCCCATAGTAGGTAAAGGGGAAATACCAACTGTGTAAATATGCCCGACAACCCCCCTCACCGAGGCTCTAAGGAATGGACAGATGACCACTTACTCGCAGTGTGACCTTGGGCGAGTATTGTCGCCTCTCTGAGCCTCAGTTTCACCTTCTCTGATGATCTCCTCATTTCTCAGGGTTCTCGGGAGGATGAATGCAATGGCATGGACAAGGCACAGGACAAGTTCCCCAGTCGGACAGCCCCTCCAGACGCGGCTCCCAGCTGCTCCCCGCACACGTCCCCGAGAGGGCGAGAGGGGCTGCAGGGGAGGAGCAGCGAGGCCCCTGCGCGCCAGGATCGGCCCAGGTGACCCGGTCGGACCCTGCGGGGCTGGGGGCACCAGCAGCACACGGGTCCTGGAGCCCCAGGCCCCTGGCCGCCTCGGTGCGCTCAACGTGGCCAAAGCCAAAGCACTTCGCTCGGCCCGGGTCAGCGCCGCGGGAATGGAGGGCAACGAGGCCGAGAGGCGAGGCGGACACAAAGGAGAGGCGAGGGAGGCGAGCGCGCGGCGCCGGCGCCCGGGCCGAGGCGTATCAGGCAATCTCCGGGCTAATTCGTGTCAGGGCTGGCCTCCTATCTCCCGCCCGGCTCCCTGGCCGCTGATAAAATTGAAGTGGAAATGAAGTTGGATGCTCTGGAGCACCCGCGCGGCGGTGGGGGTGGCGGGGGCTCGTCCGGGGCAGCTGCGCCCTCCGCGGGCGCCCTTGGCGCTGCCCTTGGCCAGGCCGCGGGGATGGAGCGGGAGAGCCGGGCGGGGAGGGGAGGACGCCCCCGCGCAGAGCCCCTACCCGGCGTTTCCCGATCCTGTCCCCGTCCACATGAACATTTACCCAGCAGCGGGAGCGGGGTGGAAATGCAGGGAGCGGCCCGAGTGCGGGAGACGGCAAGGCAAGGACACCCGCGTTTAATGAGCGCTTATTAAGTGCCAGGCTCGGCGCCAGGTGTTTAAAGTGAGTTATGCGCTCAGTTACCCCTCCCCCCACCATATGAGGTGGATCGAGTGATTGCTTCCATTTGTACGGATGCTGACTTGGAGACCCAGAGTCTCAGCCGGCCCAGGGACAGCTAGCAGAATGGCTGCATTCGCACCCAGGCTCTGGCACACTGCAGCTGCGGCGCGTCACCACCACACTAACCAGCACTTGGGAGCGCCCCGATAGGCAGAGAGATGACACAGAAGCGGGGCGGGGTGCAGGCCTTGCAGCCATTAAATGATCTGTCCCCTGAGCTCAGAACCGCCTGAGAGGTGGATCTTTCCCCCAGGTGAGGAACCTGGGGCTGAGGGTGGGTGGAGGCAATAGAGCTGGGAACCAGGGGAGGCAGACTGCACTGGCCCGCTGAGTTAATCTTTCTAACCCCCAAAGTCCAAATCAGCTCGAGATGAAGGCTCTGCTGCGCTGTACTTTCCTGAGGGAGGCCAGTGGGGGCCTGGAGGTGGTGACTGGCTCTTGTAATGCTATTCGGTTATTATTCGCGTATATTATTTTCCATTTTATTTATTTATAAATTGGCCCCTGCCTACCTCACCCGCTCCTGCCTCTGGCTACAGCCTCACCACCAGTCTAGGCTTTCAATGGCTCCTTTCTGCCCCAAAGCCTTCACACGTTTTCTGCCTTCAGCTTCTCTCCTGTGCAGCTTTTTCATCTCTCCATTCTCATGATCTTTTTAATAATCCTTTTAATGGCATTGCTATACATTGATATACTAAAATGTATAGACTTTATTTTTATTTAGTTGGACATGGAATGGTAACTCAGTGTGGACAATTATTAGGTCACAAGAGACGTCTTAAAAACATTCCAGAGAATTACCATATACAGAACGTTATGGTTCTCAGCCCATAATGCAATAAAATTAGAAATCAACCACCAAAAGAGAGTCACCAAAACCCTACATGTTTGGAAATGAAAAGCTTCACCTTGCCATTATCTGTGGGTTAAAAAGAAATCAACAAAAATTATTCAATATTTAGAACTGAATGATAATGAATGCACTTAATGTCAACATTTACAGGGTGCAGTTAAAGCAGTGCTTACAGGGAAATGTATAGACTTAAGTGCGTGTGTTGAGATCATTAGAGCTGTTACTAGCTCTGCATTCTATGCAGATCTAGAGTAGGCTTCTTCTGTTATTGTTTTTTCTTTCAAAGCTCTTGTCACACGTACAATTGCCCCTTGGTATCTGTGAGAGGTTGGTTCTAGGACTCCCCTTGGATACCAAAATTCAAGGATGCTCAAGTCCCTTGTATAAAATGGTGTGGTATATGCATATCCTCCCTTAGACTTTAAATCAAGTCTGACTACCTATAACACCCAATACAATGTAAATGCTGTGTAAACAGTTGTTATATTACATGTTTTTTATTGCTATATTATTTTTATATAACTATTTTTGAGACAGAGTTTCACTCTTTCGCCCAGGCTGGAGTGCAGTGGCGCGATCTTGGCTTCCTGCAACCTATACCTCCCAGGTTCGAGTGATTCTCCTGCCTCAACCACCCCACTAGTTGGGATTACAGGTGCACACCACCATGCCTGGCTAATTTTTTTGTGTTTTTACTAGAGACAGGGTTTTACCATGTTGGCCAGGTTGGTTTTGGACTCCTGACCTCAGGTGATCTGCCTACCTCGGCCTCCCAAAGCGCTGCGATTACAGGTGTGAGCCATTGTGCCCGGCCTATTCTTTTTTTTTAAGAATATTTTTGATCCGTGGTTGATTGAATCTGTGGATGCAGAACTTGCAGGTACAAAGGAACAACTGTATTTATTTATTTATTTATAAGCATACTTCTTAGTGTCTGACCCCCTGACTAGACTGTACACTCTATAAGGGTAGGAACTGTAGCTGTTTTGCTTGTCCATGTATTGCCAACATTTAACACAAAGCGTGACAGATAATAGGTGTCGAATAAATATTTGTTAAATATGTGTTTGTCCAAGAAATATGTGTTTATTATTAATGAAGTCACACCCTATTCTCTTTAAAAATGGATTTGAGATTGTCTGTAATAAATACATATAACATGTTAGGCCAGGCACGTTGGCTCACGCCTGTAATCCCAGCACTTCGGGAGGCCAAGGCAGGCAGATCACCTGAGGTTAGGAGTTCAAAACCAAACCTGGCCAACATGGCAAAACCCCATCTCTACTACAAATACAAAAATTAGCCGGGCATGGTGGCAGGCGCCTGTAATCGCAGCCACCTGGGAGACTGAGGCAGGAGAATCACTTGAACTCGGGAGGTGGAGGCTGCAGTGAGCCGAGATTACACCATTGCACTCCAGCCTGGGTGACAGAGCAAAACTCCATTTCAAAAAAAAAAAAAAAAAAAAAAACCAAACATATAGGATGTCAGTTGAAAGGACATTAAAAGGACAGCTTAGCAGCGGGATGAGAAACTTGGGAGAAGAAGGGGGAGAGTCAGTAATTGAGTGTGTATTGTGAGGGGCAGCATTGGGAATGCTAGTTCCCAGGTAACCTTCACTCCTCCCAGGGCCAGGCTTGGGGGCAGTTGAGAAGGTGGCAGGAGAAGGGAGATAAGGGACTGGTTGAGAAGTCAGACTGAAGAGGTTGAGTAGATTCCCTTAGTAGAGGAGGGATGTTGGGGGTTGGCCTTTGGGAGTGCAGAACAGGGCTCTCATACCAAGTAGGTGGGTGGTGGGGAAAAAGGTGGCGGTGAGAGGCAGAACATTTTTGTTCATTCACTCATTCATTCATTCATTCATTCATTCCACAGTCTGAGGGACTGTGAATAGGGGCTGCAGAACTGGGTTAGAATGGACCAGTGGCTGCATTGGTTTGAGCTCCCAGCACCAAGATCTGGTGCCCTCTGGGGTAGCTGGACGGGCCCCTTCTGTGTTTAGCAAAGGACAAGAGTCTAGTTCCACAAAACACCCAATTCAGTTTTAGTTCGGCTCAACCGTCCACCTAGCTTGACTTTCTGGTCCTCAATTTCTGTGTTCATAATAGCTCCTTCTTGAGAGTACACTTGATACTATTCTTCTCACTGAGTGGGACAGTTTTGATGAGCCATTTTTATGGCTCTTTTTAAGTGCATTGCCAAAGAGTTATTTTCAAAGAGGGGTTTATATGAAGAAACCTCCATCTGGGGTGAGAAAACTAGTATCGGAATCCTGGCTCTGTCACTGTCTAGTTGTGTAACTTTGGACAAGTTGCTTTCCCTCTCTGAACCTCAGTTTTCTACTCTAAAAAAGGGTATAAGAAGAATAATATTTGCCTCACAGGGTAAATAGCATAAATATAGGTAAAAAGCAATGAACTTGTGTGTGTGTGCATGCTAGGAGGGTGTGTAAACTATAAAATCTTACACAAATATCAAATTTTAGTATTATTCAAGGTCTCCCCTTTGCCTGTAGTTCCTCCCTGTGTCCACCCCCTTGAGATCCTTTATGAATCCCACCATAAACTTTGCATACCCTCCTCTCCCCCGGTTGAATCTAAATTAATTTCTCCCAATGGTGTCTTCCAGCCACACCATGTATGGACCTCTCTGGGGCCCTCTCATTCGGTGCCCTGTATAGGAATTCCCTGTGCTTGGTCTGCCCTTTCTGAACTACACATCCATGACATTTAGAGTTAGAAACTGAAGAAAGTGACCTCGACTTAGCATTTCTGGATCCCTAAAATCTAGCATGGTGCCCTATACATAGCAAGAGCTCAAAAAATGTCTGATGGCCGAGTGTGGTGGCTTGAGTCTGTAATCCCGGAACTTTGGGAGGCTGAGGCAAGAGGATTGCTTGAGGTCAGGACTTCAAGACCAACCTGGGAAACATGGTGAGATCTCATCTCTGCAAAAAAATATAAAAAATTGACCAGGTGTGGTGGCATACATCAATAGTTCTAGCTACTTGAGAGGCTGAGGCAGGAGGATTGCTTGAGCTCAGGAACTTGAGGCTGCAGTGAGCCGTGATCATGCCATTGCACTCCAGCCTGGGCAACAGAGTGAGACCCTGTCTCAAAAAAAAAAAAAAAAAAAGCTGCAGTACTAAAGGTTCTTAAGCCTTCGTTAATTTATCCAAACCATTATTTTCCAGTACAAACATTTTTTTAGAGATTTGTGAATTATAGAAACAGTAAAGCAACATTAAATATAATTTTGAGGTGAGAAAAAAAATTATCTAGAATCCTACCACTAGTAGTCAATGCTTATTTTCATTCTTGTTTATTCTTTTCCAGTCTTTGTTTTTATGCCTGAAGATTTTACGTTGCGGCTAATAACACATGTGTTTCATGTTCTTTTTTTCTATTTCACATTATCTCAAACATTTGTGTACTTTCTACATTTTCATAATGATGTTTTTAATGGCATAGAGTAGATGTCCCAAAATTTATATGTTTTTCCCCAATCACACATGGAATTGTTACTAGAATTACATATTAGATCACAGAGGAACTCTCAAAACATTCCAGAGAATCAACATTATACAGAACATGTTTTCAGACCACAATGCAATAAAATTAGAAATCAACCACAGAGAAAGCAAGCTAACAAAACCTTCTACGTTACGAAACAAAAACCCCCCAGATTTCTAAATAATTCGTGGTTAAAGAGTAAACCAATGACAATTAATTAAATATTTAGAATTAAATGATAATGAGGCCAGGAGTGGTGTAATGTAATCCCAGTATTTTGGGATTTCATGCCTGTAATCCCAGTATTTTCAGAGGCTGAGGCGGGTGGATCACCTGAGGCCAGAAGTTCAAGACCAGCCTGGTCAACATGGAGAAACCTCATCTCTTCTAATATTACAAAAATTAGCCAGGCATGATGGTGTGCACCTGTAAGTCTAGCTACTCGGGAGGCTGAGGCAGGAGAATTGCTTGAACCTGGGAGTCGGAGGTTGCAGTGACCTGAGATCACACCATTGCACTTCAGCGTGGGTGACAGAGCGAGACCCCGTCTCAAATAATAATACTAATACTAATACTAATAATAATAATAATAATAACGAAAAGGTTAGAAATTCGAAACCACTATATATGTATACTGGAATTGAACTTTTTTTAACCTTTATTTTAGGTTCAGGGGTACATGTGCAGATCTGTAATATAGGGAAACCCATGTTACGGGGTTTGTTGAATTGAACATTTAAGTAAATGAATGGGACCCAGAGTTTCACTGCTCCCAGTGAGTGGTTGTAATGGGAGGTTATATATAAGCAAATCATTGAACTTGAACTTGAATGATCCACATGGTAATGGATGAAAGTTGGAGATATCGGATGAACTTATGTTTAGCTTAATAGAAATACAGATGATTACATATAGAATTTTGTATAGATATGTGTGGATAAATGGTCAGCATACACACATATATTTCTTTGCCTTGCCCTCTGAGGCCTAGAAGCAATGACCACCAGTAGCAACAATCATACCTAGTGCTCAGATCTTGGTTTCTAATACCATTCTCCAATGAAAAGAACCAGGGTTCTTGGAGAAACATCTGATTCTAGGACACCAGACAGGAAATATACAAGATGAGCCTGGAGCATCTTTTAGTGCCAAAAAATAAGGAAATGCTCAGATATAAAACAACTCACATTGATGAGGACATGCCTAAGACACATAGGAGCCCACCGAAAGTGCTCCCAGTGGCCAAGGCTGGAATAATTTGAGCAACAAAATAAATAACACAGTATTGGATTATAATCCAAAGTAAATAAATATCCACGAATCCATACTGATATAAATACATGGTTGAATAAATAAATTAATGGGGAGAATAGACAAGCCTCCTCTGCAGAGGAATTTCAATTATGTAAAGGCTCTGCCTTCCAGGAGGTGGAACATAACTTCCTATTCCTTATGTATGAACTTAGCATAGTGATTTTCTTCTGAAGAGTACATTATGGGCCGGGCGTGGTGGCTTATGCCTGTAATCCTAGCACTTTGGGAGGCTGAGGTGGGTGGGTCGCTTGAGTCAGGAGTTGAAGACCAGCCTGGCCAACACTGCAAAACCCCCTCTCTACTAAAAATGCAAAAATTAACCACGCCTGGTGGCAGGTGCCTGTAATCCCAGCTCCTTGGGAGGCTGAGGCAGGAGAATTGCTTGAATCCAGCAGGCGGAGGTTGCAGTGAGCTGACATTGCGCCATTGCACTCCAGCCTGGGTGACAGAGCAAGACTCTGTCTTAAAAAAAAAAAAAAAAAAAGTACACTATGGAAAGAGCAATAAGGGTGATGGAGGAGGAGTAACTTTACAGTAGAAAAACCTGACAAGCACTGCCTCAGCTGTGTGATCAAGGTTAACATCAACAGTGATATCCTATCGATAGTATAAGCCCTTGGTATGATGTCATAAGAATGGCACTTTACTTCTGTGATCTCCCTCTCAAAAGAACCATAACCTCATGGCTCACGCCTGTAATCGCAGCACTTTGGGAGGCCGAGGTAGGTGGATCACCTGAGGTCAGGAGTTCAAGACCAGCCTGGCCAACATGGTGAAACCCTGTCTCTACAAAAATACAAAAATTAGCTGGGTGTGATGGCCAGCACCTGTAATCCCAGCTACTCGGGAGGCTGAGGCAGGAGAATCACTTGAACCTGGGAGGCAGAGGTTGCAGTGAGCCGAGATCATGCAATTGCACTCCAGCCTGGGTGACAGAGCAAGATTCCATCTCAAAAAACAAACAAACAAATATAACCTCAGTGTAAACATGAGAAGAATATCAGATGAATCCCAGTTGAGGAACATTCTACAAAATACCTGACCAGTACTCCTTAAAACTGTTAAGGTCATGAAAAACAAGAAACACCGGAGATACTCTCACAGACAAAAGGGGTTGAAGGAGACATGATGATTAAATGTAATGCAGCATCCTGGATGGGATCCTGGAATCCAGAAAGGACATTGGGTTCCTTCAACCCCATCCATGTTGTTGCAATTGACAGGATCATCCTGAGGCAGGAGGATCATTCTTTTTTGTGGCTGAATAATGTTCCGTTGTGTATATATAATACATGTTCTTTATCCATTCATCTGTCGATAGACACTTAGGTTGAGTCCATGTCTTGGCTATTGCGAATGGTGCTACAATAAACATGCGAGTATGGCTGTCTCTTCAAAATACTGATTTTCTTTCTTTTGGATATATACCACTAGGGATTGCTGGATTTTACATTGCTCCTTTCTCTCCTGGATCTCATATAATAAATAAAATAATAAATATTCCAAAAAGGAAAAGGAAAAGGACATCAGGTAAAAACAGAGGAAATCTGAATTAAAATCTGAATTAAAGTATGGGCTTTAATTAATAATCATTTATTGGAGCTGGGTGTAGTGGCTCACACCTGTAATCCCAACACTTTGAGAGGCTGAGGTAGAAGAATTACTTGAATCCAGGAGTTCAAGATCAGCCTGGGCAACATAAAGAGACCCCCATCTCTTAGCCAGGTATGGTGGCGTGTGCCTGTGGTCCTAGTTACTCGGGAGGCTGAGGTAGGAGGATCACTTGAGCCCAGGCGGTCAAGGCTGCAGTGAAACAGGATTGCACCACTGCACTTCAGCCTGGGTAACAGAGTAATAATAATAATGTATCGTGGTTCATTAATAATGACAAATATATCACACTAATATAAAATGTTAAGTAAGGGAAATTGAGAGGGGTTATATGGAAACTTTCCAGTTCCTATCTTCACAATTTTTCTTTAAATCTAAAACTATCCTAAAATGAGATGCTTATTTTGAAATGATAATGAAAGTCTTGGGTAAAATTTCTAAGGAGCAGTTAAAGCTGTATTTTGAGGGAAATTTATAAACTTAAAATGCATGTGTGTTATAGTCATTAATGCTGTTCCCCAAACATACCCGGTTCTTTGCCTTCTGGCACATGATAGGCCTGCACTTCCTGGTCTCTTTCAGTTACATGGGGCCAATGAGTTGTGAGTTGAAGTGATGTGTGTCACTTCTAGGAGGACAGATTTAATGATCGGTACAAGACCATCCAGCACTCTCTTTCTCTCTGCCATGGCCATCATCACCATTTCAGATAGTGGCTGCTCCATTAGCTGAGGTCCTAGCATGGACATGACAAAGAGCACAGCCCCTGGCCGACCTATGATGGGCCAGCAGCATGAAGGAGAGGCTCCATGGAGCAGAGCTCACCTTGCAAGGTTATATGCATAAAACATAAACTTGGTTTTTTAAGTCACATGATTGTTGGAACTCTTATAATAGCAGCCTGGGTTCTTACCATCTTAATTAACACAGGAATAGATAAATAAACCAATAAAACAGATCAGAGAACCCAAGAACAGATTCCTATCTATATATAAGATCATAGCATATGTTAGAGGTGTCGCCACTAATCGTTAGAGAAAAGAAAGACTATTTAATAACAGAGCTGTGACGTGTCATTAACAGAAGTAAAATATAGATGTTTTAGTGACCTAAACATGAAAAACAGTTAGAAGAAATTATAGAAAAATATTTTTCATGACCCAGGATAGAGAATGATTTCTCAAACAAGAAAGATACAGTAAGAACATCCTATAAAAAAAAAAATAGATTACTTAACTTTGATAAAATTAAATCTTGTCTCAGGCAAAATATGCCCTGTGCAAGATTAAAAGGTGAACAATTTACTGGGAGATATTTGCAACATGTAATGTATCTATCAGAATATATAAAGAATTTCTATAATCTGTAAGAAAAAGACAACCCAACAGAAAAGTGAGAAACATACGAACAGACAATTCATACAAAGGAATATTCAAATAGCCACTAAAGCCATGAAAAGAAAAGTGAGAGATTATTTTTTACCCACCAGATTGGGAAAAATTAAGAGGTCTAACAATACAAAGGGTTGCCAGATGCAGGGGTTCATACCTGTAATCCCAGCACTTTGGGAGGCCGAGATGGGAGGATTGTTTGACCCAGGTGGTCAAGGCTGCAGTGAACTATGATTGATTGCACCATTGTACGCCAGGCTGGGCAACAGAGCAAGACCCTGTCTCTAAAGAATAAATAAATAAAATAAAGTGTTGATGAGGGTGTGAAGAAAATGATAGCATTATTACAAATAAGCAGAATCTAATAACATTTAAAAATGTACATCCTTGCCATGATCATGCCACTGCATTCCTGCCTGTGCAACAGAGTGAGACTCTGTCCCTAAAAAAAAAAAGAAAAAGAAAAAAGAAAGAAAGAAAGTACATCCTTTATGAGCTATTCAGAAAATCCCATTTCTAAATATATTCCCTGGAGAAATTCTGTCATATGCATATGCAGGATGTATATTGTGTCATTGTTTGCAACTGGCCAAATATTGAAAACAATCCAAATGACCGTTTATAGGGGAATGAATTAATAACATACGATATGCTTATATGATGGGAAATTATACAACAGTTTAAGAGGAATTAACTAGATCTACACATATCCACATGCATAGTTTTAAGCTATATAATGTTGGGTAGATAGAAAAAAGATTCAGAATGATAACAAAATCTTATCATTCACATACCTTTTAAAATGTAAAAACAGCATGCGTTATTTGTGGATACATATGAATGGATGGAAACATTTTTAAAATATAAGGATTTACCTCAAACTCATAATAATGGTTCCCTCTTGGAGAAAGGGTATAGAACCAGGGATGGCTGTTAGAAGGGACTTTAGCTATATCTGTAATGTGTAATTTCCTTAAAAAGAAAAAAAAAAGACAGCAAGCATAGGTGACAAAAAATATTAACTTTGTTAAATGTATCAGTCAAGGTCCAGTCAGGAGACAGAAACTGCATGGAAAAAAAAGTAATATAAAAAGCAATTAACTGAAAAATTAACTAATAAAAGGTGGTTACCAACCAAGAGGGGGAAAGGTACCTTTAAAGAAGGGTAGCAGACATGGGGGGCAGTTACTACCTCTAGGGCTCCAGAAGCACACCCAAGGAACCATGGCACTTGGGAGAAACCCCCAACCCATGCCTGCGAGTCAGACCTTAGAGAGGGTGGGGCTGTGGATCATGTGGAGTGGTTCACCGAGGTGCTTCAAGCCAAAGCTGAGCCACAGCTGATGGGCCATGGCTGGCAAGCAGAAAGCCAACCACAGGGGGCGTGCCAGTGTAAATTGCCAGAGGGTAAGCACCACTGGGTCTCCCATACGCTGCTGGCAGCTGTGTCCCGGGAGCAGGAATTGAACTCAAGAACCAGGAAGAGAAGCCCATTCTTCTGCTGTGCCTCATGATGTTCCTCTAGCTCCCTCTATCCACAAAACCAGTGTGTGTAGAGGAGAAGTGTTTACAGGGTCCAGCTGCAGTAACATGAAGCAGGCAAATAATGGCAGGTTTGGTGCCAAGAGGCAATACACTGATTACTGGCACATTAATGATAAATGGTAAGAATATAGGTGTTGCTTGTATTATTCTTTATTTCTTTAGAGCTCAAGACTCTCAAAATAAAATGTTAAATTATTACAAGTTAAAGAATATTTTTAAAAAATATTCTTACTGGTTAAAAAGTTAACCAGTAATGGAACAAAAACTTCTTCCAGGCTGGGCATGGTGGCTCACACCTATAATCCCAACACTTTAAGAGGCCAAGGCAGGTGGATCACTTGAGGTCTGGAGTTCAAGGCCAGCCCAGCCAACATGGTGAAACCTTTTCTCTACTGAAAATACAAAAATTAACCAAGCGTGGTGGCACACTCCTGTAGTACCAGCTACTTGGGTGGCTGAGGCAGGAGAATCGCTTGAACCTGGGAGGCAGAGGTTGCAGTGAGCCGAGATCGCGCCACTGCACTCCTGCCTGGACGACAGAGCAAGAATCCGTCTCAAAAACAAAACAAAACAAAACAAAACAAAAAACTTCTTCCAAAACACTAGGGAAGAAAGGTAAAAGGGACAGCAAAGATTAGAAAATCTTAGAATCTTTGAAAGCAAGATTAAAAGTCAACCAGGAGGTAAAACTAAGGGTCATTTGTTTCTGTCTCTGTCTATCAATAAGGCAAAAACAGTTAAATACAGAAAAAGATGTAAATGGAGAAAAACCTACATATTAAAAAAACAAAGACTTAAAGATTGAGTCAAAAAACTAAAGTCAAATTGTGTGCTGTTTATAAGAGACACCCCTAAAACAGCGACAGATAAAATTTAACCTAGTAGGATGAATCTCCCCATGATAAGTCTATCCTTTTTGGTACCCTTTATTTCTTCCCTTTTCCACCTATCAAAATCCTTCTAATAAGTAGATGTATTTGTACATGCCTGGAATCTCTCTTGAAGAATAAGCAAGAAGCTGATAACATTGGTTACTCCAGGGAGGTGAACCGGGTGACTGACTGGAGGATAGAGGTGCGAGGGAGATTTCACCTTTTGAATTGTGAATTATGTATATATATTACTTTTTTTTTTTAAAGAACAAGTCAAACAAACTAAAAATGAAACCAAACTGTATGATCCTTAAGTGAAAGTCATCCCCTTTCCTCAAAAAATTAAAAATAGAATTACCATGTGCTGCAGCAATTCTGCTTCTGAGTATATACTCAAAAGAATGGAAAGCAGAGTCTTGAAAAGATATTTGTGGCAGGGCACAGTAGCTCATGCCGGTAATCCCAGCACTTTGGGAGGCCAAGGCAGGCAGACAACTTGAGGCCAGGAGTTAGAGACCAGCCTGGCCAACATGGTGAAACTCCATCTCTACTCAAAACACAAAAGTTAGCCAGGCATGGTGGCGAGCACCTGCAGTCCCAGCTGCTCAGGAGGCTGAGGCAGGAGAATTGCTTGAATCTGGGAGGCGGAGGTTGCAGTGAGTTGAGATTACGCCACTGCACTCCAGCCTAGATGACAGAACAAGGCTCCGCCTTGGAAAAAAAAAGAAAAGATATTTGTACACCCATGTTCATGGTGGCATTAGTCATAATAGCTAAAATGTGGAAGCAATGCAGGCATCTATCAAAAGACGAGCGGATAAGCAAAATGTGGTACGTGCATATGATGGAATAGTATTCAGCCCGAAAAAGGAAGGAAATCCTGACACGTGCTACAACATGGATGAGCCTTGAGGACATTATGTTAGTGAAGTAAGTCTGTCCCAAAAGGACAAATACTGTATGATTCCATTTATATGAGGCACTTAGAGTAGTCAAATTCATAGACAGAAAGTAGAATGAGTTGCCAGGGCCTGTGAGGAGGGTGGGGAAGGGGGGGGTTGTTTAATGGGTACAAAGTTGCAGTTTGGGAAGATGAAAAGAGTTCTGTGGATGGATGATGATGATGGTTTTACCTAATATGAATTTACTCAGTACCACTGAATTATATGCTTAAAAATGGTTAAGATGGTAAATTTTATGTTATGTGTAATTTTGCCACAACAAAAAAATTGAAAAAGAGGCCAGGTGCAGTGGCTCACACCTATAATCCCAGCACTTTGGGAGGCCGAGGCAGGCAGATCACCTGAGGTCAGGAGTTTGAGATCAGCCTGGCCAACATAATGAAACCCCATCTCTACTAAAAATACAAAAATTAGCCAGGCATGGTGGCGGGTCCCTGTAATCCCAGCTACTGGGGAGGTTGAGGCAGGAGAATCACTTGAACCTGGGAGGCGGAGGTTGCAGTGAGCCGGTGCACTCCAGCCTGGGTGACAGAGTAAGGCTCCGTCTCAAAGCAAAAAAAAAAGGAAAAGAAAGAGGCATAGTTGCTCCCTTCCAAGAGGCCCCCTTCCCGCACATCTCCCTCTTCTCTGACCTTGTGTTGCTGTTAGGAAAGTTCAGCCCATCTCTAGGCATGTTAGTTTCCTGGCAAAACCACAGACTCAGATCCTTGAGGACAGGCCTCTTTTATTTATTTATTTTTAACAAACAAACAAACAACAACAACAAAAACTACACCTCCATACTCCTGGATGGCAAAGTATTTAATGAATGTTTGATGTTGGCATATTTAGCTTCCTAGGCTAAATCTACCCCTGGAGAGCATACTTTCTGGGGCTCTGGAAATAGGAACACTGCCAACTTGACCACTGTGATGTGGTGGAAAGAGCTCAGGCTTTGAGCTGACTGGGATTGAAATGCCAGCTCAGCCACTGTGACTTCAGGCAAATAAGTGCACCACCCCGGCCTCAGTTTTCTTCACCAAAAAATGGGATAAGAATGTGTGCTTAAATACAATGTGGTTCTTCAGAAGGATGGGTTTGGTGAAAAATGTACATAATGCAGACCATTCTTATCTGTTTTCTACATGGAGAGAGCTGTGGATCAAGCACTTATTCCTCTCCTGACTGTGCCTTTTCCTATCTCTATGTCAGGAGGCAGAGAGAATTCTGCTGAGGGAACAGAATGCTTTTTCGTTTATTTTTCCTTTTTATAACTTTTGTCTTTTGAGATCATTGTAAACTCACATGCAGTTGTAAGAAGTAATACAGAGAAATTCCATATACCCTTCATCCAGTTTCCCCCAGTGGTAACATCTTGCATAGCTATAGTACAATGGCACAGCCAGAGATTGACAGGGGTACAACCCATTGACCTTATTCTGGTTTCACCAGTTTTACATTCACATGTGTTTGTGTGTGTGTGTGTGTGTGTTGAGTTCTATGCAGTTTTATCCCACGTGCAGATGTGTAGATCCTCAGGCTATCCTTTTATAGCCACAGGTCTTAGTTCTGTTTAAGGGCTCCTGTTTCAGAAGGATATTTATCCTACATGCATCACTGAGGTTTCCTTCAAAGACTCCCATCTTCACAGCTCCACTACTGCCTTTGTCTTTCTTTTTCTTCCACATCTTAAAGGTTCCTTAGAGAGTAGGAACAGGCCAGGAGTAGTGACTCATGCCTGTAATCCCAGGACGTTGGGAGGCCCGGGTGGGAGGATCACTTGAGCCCAGGAGTTTAAAACCAGCCTGGGCACCTTTCCCATGACTTAGGGAAAAAAAAAAGAGAGAGAGAGAGAGAGAGAGTTGGAACAAGTAATAGGTGCATCAGATAATTCCCTACTCATCTTCATTAAAATGTGTCCTATGTCCCCTGGAGCACCCTAGACTTGAGAAGGGCCCCTATTCCAGCAGAGGCCTTTGGGTGACAGGTCACCCACGTGTCTTCAGACATGCACTACACCTGCCCCTCCCATTTCACCATGACCCGGTGGCACTGAAGAGAAGCCATCATTCCTATTAACTTATTTGAGGTCCAGTAGGCTCCTGAGAGCTGGATTTACCACCTGATTAGTGTGGTAAGATCCTGCGTTCCAGCCTGGGCCAGTGTGGGCTCAAAGCGTTCCCACCTTGGTGAGCTCTAAACCTCCTGAATTACCTTTCTTTCCCTTTGCGGGTGTCTTCCTTGGAGCTGCAAATTCCAGTTCCAGGTTGTTTCATCCTTATAAGGCAATACAGTCCTTGGGTGTTTGGGGGTGTGCCAAAGGAGCAGCTGGCAAGGTCAGGGACCCAGAACTCTCAACATGTTCCCATCAGTTGGACTTGTGCTCATTGAAAAGTGAAAAGTGGATCCCATCAAAGGTGCCCCTTTCTTTGTTCCCTGGGATCCGCTTTTGAGATATGTGCTTTGTGGCCTCAATGATACTGGTGATCTAATCTCTCTGGGCCTCAGTCTTCCCATCTGTGAAATTGAACCAACAGGCCCTCCCAGGGCTCTCATTGATGCTTCAGTGAGATAACGGCTGCAGCAGGCTCAGAGCCTTGGTGGCAAGTGCTCAGTGAAAAGAGCTGTCAGATGCCACCCTATTTGTCATGCTTCTCCTCACTCCCCAGTCACTGGCCGTACATGTCACTCCACGGGGGCTGGATATGCCATCCTCATCCTTCCATATCTTTCTCTAGATTAACTGTCCTAAGAATTGGGTCTCATCTTGAGGGTGGGAGGAGAAACCAAAACAGGTGATGTGTAATTAGGGACTTAACATGACTCAACTATATGCTGGCTGCATCCTCTGTTTCCCAGGCCATTTAAGCCACTTCCAATTATACAAGATTAACTTGCTTGCTAGGACTCCCAGAAAAACCTGAGGTCCCGGGCTCTGTCTCTCTCTCTCTCTCTGTCTCTGTCTCTCTCTCTGTCTCTGTCTCTCTCTCTCTCTCTCTGTCTCTGTCTCTCTCTGTCTCTTTCTCTCTCTCTGTCTCTCTCTCTCTCTGTCTCTGTCTCTGTCTCTGTCTCTCTCTCTCTTCCTCCCTCTCTCTCTTTTTCACGGCCCAGGACAGAATAACTCAGAGCTTCCCTTGGGAGGGTGCACAGGACACACAGCGAGAGGCAGAGCTCAGATCTTGCTTCTTTTCTTCCTTGGCCTCTCACACCCCCAGCCCTGCTGCCAACCCATGAAATCCTGCACCCCGGGGCGTCCCTGGGGGGGCAGTGGCCCATCTCTCTTTACAGGGAGGCAGGATTGGCAGGATTTGGCTAATAAGAACCAGCTGTGTTGTTGGTGGGTTTTACTCTGCCCCTCCCCTGCCCTTGCTCTGATAGCTGTGAGAAACTGATGACAACCTGTTTGACCTCTGACCTCCGAACTTGACCCGCTGCTAATACCTCCAGCTGCTGATTGCTGGCCGAGCCCTTTGTCTCAGGCTGTTTGGGAGCCAAGACAGACAAATGATTTCTATTTGTCCTCTGGTGCCGCGGACGGAGCTGATCGATAGGAACCGCGAATGATGTCAAGGATTTGTCACCATGGCTTATGAATGACAAAAACGCTCCTCGACTCCCCCCTCTACCTTTTCCCCCTCCCCAAAGAAACACCTTTTGGGGGAAAAAAGAGTGAAAGCCAGAGAAGGCATATCGATTTTTTTTTTTTTTTTTGCTTTCTTAAATAGCAGCTCGAGCCACAAAAGAGAGAAAGACAACACTTTTCTGTGCTAAAATGCAGCAAAAAAGCTTCCCAGAGAACGAGACCAGTGATTAGATCAGCTATTGCATTTAAGTACCACAGCCCGCCTCACAGCACAACCGCTCAATTTCATCTGCTGAAGGCTGTACCATTTCTCCCCCATTTCTGATCATTCCAGACACAAGGGAGGCTCCCAGCAAGAAGGCACTTTGCTCTCTCTCACTTCTTCATCTTGCCTTCAGCTTGGTGACCATCTCTGTCCCTTTTTCTCCTTCAATCTTCTTCCTTTTTCCTGGTTGAGCATGGGTTGGACATCCTGGTATGTGAGTCTGAACTGGTTTCCAGCCTTTAGCTAGAGCTTATCACAGCCTTTGAATTTGGATGCTTATTTGGAAAAGAAAAGACAGAAGGTGGGGACGTGATCTCAATGGCAGGGGACAGTTTGAGAAAGCCCCTATCGGTCTCCCATGCAGGGGTGGGGGCAAGTTTCAGAGGGAGGCTAGAGAGGCAGCCCATCCCTCTGGAAAGCTGGGAAGCCCCAAAGCAGGGAGGGCAGCAGGGCGCCCCCTCCTCCCACTTCAACATCTGACGCCTTCAGTGAGAGCCTCTCTGTGCTGGCACGGGACCACAGGGCGAGTGAGATCTGTCTGCTTGTCCTTGGGAAGCTCACCCTCTAGGACAGGCGAGCAAACCGTGGCAGGGCAGCCAGATGGATGCATGCTGGGGCAGAGGAGAGAAGGGAGTGGGGAAACCTGGAGTGGCAACAAGGGTTGGTTGGGGGGGCCTTGGGATCACTAGAGGAGGGGACACTCTTGTTGAGCTTGGACAAATAAGCAGCAGTAGAAAGAGGGCCACTGCGTTCCAGGCTGTAGAGACCAAGGACCTCATCCAGCCTGTGGTGTGGTCTCTTTAGGCTATGCCTTATTGGAGGCCCCAGAGTGAGCAGCCATTGCACGAACGACTCAGAGACTCCATTTTCTCATCTGTGAAATGGACACGGCAATGGCATCCACCTCGTGGGGTTGCCAAGAGTATTACATGGGATAATCCATGCAAAGTGTTGATACTGTCTTGTCATACATGTGGCTGTTCTTGTTTTTATTCTTTTTAGCCATTAATATTCGAAGACTTGCTTCCAATCTGGAGATTCCTCCGTCAGGCTGACTAAATGAGGGTGGAGAGAGAGAGCTCCTACTTCCCACACACTCTAAGTAGAACCACAACCTGGGTGTAGTGGGGAAGCCAAATAAATGGGGCTCTGGCAGGATGAGGCCTCTGACCAAAGTCAGAGCACAGCTCTGGAGAAGACCAGAATGACCTCTCTCCTCAAGCACGGGCCCTGGGCATAGACAGCAGAGAATGCCTGCTCCCAGATGGGGCTTAGACTGAGTAGCTACAAGGATACAAGGCTATGTAGGACTCAGCAGCCACCTACCTGGTCTCGGGTCTCTCCCATCCACTGTCTACACCACCATCAGGTTGACTGTGCCACCTCAGATCTGATCATGACACTTCTCTGTTTGGATCCCTCCAGTGGCTCCTCATTTTCTCTAGGATAAAGCAAAAACATCTTATACCAGCATTCAAGGCCACCCCATAGTCACCTGTTTTGCATCATGCTAACCACACAAATCATACATCCTGTGTGGCTCTACTACCTGGCCTTTGCTCAAGCTAGTTCCTCTATCTGAAATGCCCTCTTCGCCTCCATTTTAGTAGGAATTCTCCTTTCTTTCTCCATTTCTTCCCACAGCACACTGTTCTTCCGTTCTAGTACTTACAGCCCTTGATCAGAATGATTCTGTTCACTTCTGTCTCCTGTCTTGATTGAGGGCTCTGAAGGCCAGGAACGACACTGTGCAGAGGCCATCACACCAGATAACTGTGTACTGAATGGAATATTTGGAAAGTGCTTGAATCTTAGAGAAAACTTAGGAAGTGGTGAGGGGTGGTGGCATGGGAGTGGGAGGTGCTGGGCTTTAACAAAAGACAATGGTAGACAAAGTAGTTTTCAGATTGATCAAAATGTGAAGTGATTAAAGTAGGGGGTTTGCCATCAGTGACTCACAAATAGCTGCTCAATTAAAATGTTTGCCAGGTCTGGTGGCTCATGCCACTCAACATTTTTTTTGGGAGGCTGAGATGGCAGGATTGTTTGAGCCCAGGAGTTCAAGACCAGCCTGGGCAACATAGTGAGACTCCATCTCTACAAAAAAATTTAAAAATTAGCCAGGCTTAGTGGTGCATGCCTGTGGTCCCAGCAACTCAGGAGGCTGAGGTGCAAGGATGGTTTGAGCCTGAGAGGTCAAGGCTGCTGTGAGCTGAGATCGTGCCACTGCACTCCAGCCTGAGTGACAGGGCAAGACTCTGTCTCAAAAAAAAAAAATTTTTAACACTGAAAATACAACATACTTATTATGGAAAATTCAAGCAATATGGAAAAGTAGGTCAGATTAAGTGGCTCATGCCTGTAATCTAGCACTTTGAGAGGCCGAGGCCAGAGGATCACTTGAGGCCAGGAGTTCAAGACCAGCCTGGACAACATAGTGAGACCCTGGTCACTAGAAAAAATAAAATAAAAATTAGTTGGGTGTGATGGCATGCACCTGCAGTCTTAGCCACTTGGAAGGCTGAGGTTGGAGGATCACTTGAGCCCTGAGTTTGAGGCTACAGTGAGCTATAATTGGTCATGCCACTGTACTCAAGCCTGGTCAACAGAGTAAGACCCTGTCTCAAAAGGAAAGAAAAGAAAAGAAAAGAAAGAAAGAGAGAGAGAGAGAGAAGAAAGAATTTTAAAAATTTAAAAATGAAAAAAGTATAAAAAGGTAGTAAAAATTCTCTTAAAATCATCTTGTATTGATTAGAACTATTTCTTCTAGCCAGGGCAGAAAACAGCTCAAACTAGCTTAAGTGTAAGGGGATTATTGGTTCTTGGGACAGAGGAGCGTGGTCAGGCTCAAATGATGCCCTCTGGACCTGCTCTCTCTTTCACACTGTCTCACTCTCACTCTCTGGCATCCCTTGGCTCTCCTCCATGCTGGCTTTATAGGCAGGTTTCCGCTTTGTGATTCCAGGGCAGCTACATCTATTCCAAATCTCTCATCTCTAAGCTTAGGGTCCAGCAGGGAAGAAAGACTGTCTATGACAGATTGTCTTTTCTGTAGAAGGTCACATGATATCTCCATCTCACATGCTCTTCTGCAATGTGACCTTGCAACTTCTCCATCAAGAGGTGAGGTCTAATTCCCCTCCTCTTGGATCTGAGCTGGTGAGCTGGCTTTAGTGACTCATTTGCAACCAAGAGAATGTGGCAAAGTGGTGCTGACATGGTTTCTGAGGCTAAGTCAGAAGCCTCGCCGCTTTTGCTTTGGCCTCTTAAAATACCCTCCAGAGTCTTCCCTCTTAAAGACGCTGCCCCTGGGAACCAGATGCCAAGCTGTCAGAAGTCCAAGCTACATGCAGCCCGCGTGTAGGTGCTCCAGTAGACAGCTCCAAGTAAGCCCAGCCTTCCAGTGACTCCAGGTCTGAAGAGCTCTCCAGCTGATTCCCAGTCAAGTCATCTGTAGCTGGAAGTTGCAACTTCCCAGCTGAGGCCCTGGATATCATGGGGCAGAGATAAAGCATTCCAGTTGTGCCTTCTCCAAATTCCTGACAACAGAATTGGTTATAAAATGGTTGTTGTTTTACACCATGTACATTTTAGAGAGCTTTGCTATGCAACACAGTCTTTCTCAGGATCTCTAGAATAATCCATGCTGATGTCCCCTGGTCAATCCCCTTAGCCTATCCAAGGGCACAGTCAGTCATCCTAATCCCAGGGCAAGTCAGCTCCATCAGAATGAGAACTGGGGCCACTGGGCACTGGTTACCCATAGAAGGTACAAACCACAGAATCCACTTCCTACTACAATTTAGCACAAATGAAGCACACTCTCCATGATCTTTTGTAACCTTTTTAAAATTCAATGGATTATGGGGCTCTGTTGATGTCAATGGATACATACATCTTTTTTTTTTTTTTCGAGACAGGGTCTTGCTCTGTTGCCCATGCTGGAGTGTAGTGATGCAATCATAGCTCACTACAGCCTCAAACTCCTGGGCTCAAACGATCCTCCCATCTTAGCCTCCTGAGGAGCTGGGACTCCAGGCATGTACCACCACACCTGGCTAATTTTTCCATTTTTATTTTTTGCAGATACAGGGTCTCACTATATTGCCCAAGCTGGTCTTAAACTCCTGGCCTCAAATGATCCTCCTGCTTCAGCTTCCCAAAGCTCTAGGATTACAGGTGTGAGCCACCATGCCCCAGGCATCATTTTTAATAGCTGCATATGATTTCATTATATGAATGAAGTATAATTGATTTAACCAGCTCTCTATTTATGGATCATTAACTCATTTCCATTTTTTTGCTATTATAAATAGTACTGAGATAAACACCATTGCATATATACCCTTGGGCACCTCTTTCAGTGTTTCCTTAGGATAAATTCCAAGAAGGTAAATTGTAGATTCTAAGGTTATACACATTTTCCAGGCTTGCCAAGGGTTTCTAAATTGCCTTCCAGAAATGTCTTTCTTTCCTTAATTCCTTTCCTTTCCCTTCTTTCTTTTCCTTCCTTCTTTCCTTCCTTCCTTTTCTTCCTTCCTTCCTCCTTTCTTTTTCTTTCTCTCTTTCTTTCTTTTCTTTCTTCCTTCCTTCCTTTCTTCTTTCTTCTTCTTTCTTCTTTCTTGCTTTTTCTCTTTCTTTTTCTTTCTTTTTTTCTTCCTCCCTTCCTCCCTTCCTTCCTTCCTTCCTTCCTTCCTTCCTTGCTTCCTTTCTTCCTCCCTCCCCTCCTCTCTCTTTTTCTTTCTTTATGAGACAGGGTCTCACTCTGTTGCCCAGGCTGGAGTACAGTGGTGCAATTATGGCTCACCGAAGGCTCAGCCTCCTGGGCTAAAGTGATCCTCCCATCACAGCCTCCTGAGTAGATGGAACTACAGGCGTGCACTACCATGCCTGGTTAATTTTTAAATGTTTTGTAGAGATGGGGTATCACTGTGTTGCCCAGGCTGGTCTCAAACTCCTGGGCTCATATGATCCTCCCACCTCTGCCTTGGCCTCCCAAAGTGCTGGGAATACAGGTGTAAGCCACCGTGCGCAGCCCGGCACTCTTAAACTAATAAGCAAAGCCCCCAAATAAGACAGAATCTAAGCCTTCAAAAGTAGTTGACACCTGGCAAGAGACTTAAACCATTCTTGTCAGAGGGCATCAGCAGCCACCTAGAGAAGAAGAGAAGAATCCAGGGTGGGGGAACTGGAAAGGCCAACAGAATTGACCATCCTGAGAGGAGGCTCCAATACCTACACCAAAGGAGGCAGATGTCCCAGGAAGCCAAATGCCAAAGTAGCAGACAAAAGTCAGAACTGGGGAGGAGTGAGGCAGAAGAAACCAGGAGGCCAGGGACTCTGCCATTGTCCAAGACAGCCCCAGGCTCCATCCCAGTGCAAGACCGCTCTCTGGTTGGCTCCTGCTCTAGAGGCCCTGTGGGAGCAGGGGCACCCTTGGGAGCAGTGCTAGAGGTAGGAGGCCCTTAGGGTCCCCCAAGCTTGGAGAGGCATTGCTAAGCAGCCAGAAGGGTATAAAGGTGATTTAGCCCTGGGATCATGGAGGGAGTCAGGCCATTACCAAGGAAACAATGGGACTGAGTGTTCGGTCTGAAGGGCAAGGCAAGGATCCTGTAGCCGACATTCTGCCCAAACTCTCCTTGGTGCTGAGTGTGTTAGCTGTAATGGCTCTCAGCTCCCCCCATCTCTGGAGAATTGCACTGGCTGAATGGGAGCTGCCTACCCGGAAAGGTTACACATTCCTGGGAAGCCCATAACCAATGACTGATTGACACGAGGGGAGGAGAGGGTACAAAAGGCTGGCCCCTTGCCTCAAGGAGGGACCAACTCTCTGGCGCAGCTGATGCTCCAGAGCGCCCTGTGATACCAGGTTGAATCTGGCTGAGGCTGTATCCTTGCTCATCTCTGCCCTTGCCTAATTCTGCTTCTTTCATACCCTTTCTCCTGAGATCACACCCCTGATGAATCACATGTGCCCTAATCCTTGTCTCAGACTCTGCTTCTAGGGACCCTGTCCTATGACGGAGCCCAAGCTGCAAGTTCAGGAGCAGGATGGGATGAGATGAAAGGAGAGGGGCAGAGAGGGTGATTCGGAACCAGAGCTGGGCTATTTGAATGGGGCCTGGGGCTCTCCTTGTTGGGGTGGGAGGGATATTGTAGATTGCCCAGCACTCACTGCCCCATCTACTAAAAACTGAAGCCCAAATTCCCTTTGGGAAACTACTCCTTCTCCATTCCCTAGGTGATCTGGTGGGATTATACCACCCACAGCTCCAGGGATGGGCTCTGGGTTTACTCAATCTTTGTGTCCTCCACCCTCTCCACCAGTCATACTGAGTGCTCCAGAGCATATAAACCAATCACAGCCAGTGAAATGCTGAGACTTCTGGGAAGGGAAATTCCCTCTTTTCCACTGGATTAGGCGAATATGTATCTTAGTGTGGCATAGCTATTTTTGCCAGCCACAAAGCTGAAGAATAGAGATAAACACAAGCAACTGAGCTGAGAGATGGATTCTGGTGATGTCATTTGGGCCTTGTATCAAACTTTACCCAAAGCCAGACCTACCGCTGAACTATCCCATTATGAGAATCAATAAACTCTCCCTGTTTTCTGAAGCTGAGGAAGGTTTTCTGTCACTTGCAACCAAGAGTCCTAAAAGACATGTATGGTGTGCATTGAATGGTTCATGCAGGGGTCTAAAGGAACCCAGCAAGCCCATGCAAGTTAAAGCCAGGAGGGTGACCCCTAATCTGTCTTTCTTCACTCCTATTCCAGGCAACTTGCTCCCTCCCCAGGGCCATGTTGATTGGGGAAAATTGGCCAGAGTGAGGCCAGGTCAGGACAAACCCAGCACTGTTGTCATCATTCAGCATCCGTGGCCAATTCCTTCCACAGTGGCCTTCAGATTCTTTCTGCAGAACTGCCTCCCCCAGGCAGTTCATTGCTTCTTCTCCCCTCTCTGGAATGGAGCAAAGGAAGTCTACTGTAGGCGAGGAAGAACAAGGCTGTTTCCAATGCCACATCAATTAGGTGGTGAGGGAGCTTTCTTTGTTGAGTGTTTTCTCTTCAGACTAGGAGGCAGGAAGGTAAGTGGGTATGGGAGAAAGACCATGTGCTTTGGAGCTGGATAAACTTGGGCTCTGGTCCTGGCACTTCCAGCTGTGTGGCCTATTTGATGTCTCTGTGCTTCAGGTTATCCATCTGTAAAGCATGGAGAAGCATGTCACCCTTAGAGGAGCTCTAGAGCACAGAGCTGATGACGCAGCTGACTAGGTCCGGGCCAGGCCTCACTGAGGTGTATTGTCAAGGGCCAGGAGAGGGGATGCAGATCCCTAGACCTGAGAGAGGCAAGGATAAGTTCAGTTCCTGGGATTCGCAGTGGGAATGCCTGGAATTTGGCCAAGAGACAAGACTAATTGGGGCCCAGTGCACCCTCTCCCCAAGCCAGTGCAGGGTCTGGGGCTCATGGCACCTGCAGCAGGAGTTAAATGGCACCCTCTGGGGATGGGAACGTGGTCCAGGCAAGCTAGGCACTACTCTTTACCCTCCTTCTTAACCAAACCAGTCTCCCAGTCACCTCTGATCCCAGCAAAGATAGTATCAAGTCAGAAGGAAGAAGGCCCCAGGGCTGGAGGCAGGGCAAAGTCCTCCCTTCAGCCCACACCTAGAGGGAGAGGCCAAAGTGACCAGGACCTCAGCTGGAAGAAGGGGCCCAGTACAGCCTCCCCGAGTAGTTTCTGTTGCCCTGGGTGGAGTAGGTGGACATTTTCAAGCAGATCTCCTGAAAAACATAAGAGAAGGCCCTCAAAGGACAGTCCCAAGGGAGCTCCAGGGGGAGGATGTGGAGGAAGCAGGAAACTAGTGTTTACTGAGCATCTAGTAAGCACCAGGCCTGGAGCTTTAAGTCCACAATCTTAACTAATGCTCATGGCTAGCTGGGGAATAAAAATTATTCCTCTTTTGCATATGGGGAAACTGAGTCCCTTTGCCCTGAAGTATCTTGCCTGAGACCAGCTGAGGGGTGCCAAGGCCAGGATCCCAGCATCGGTGGGTTAGGCTCCCAGGAGCTCCTTCTTTCCCAAGTGGCACAGCGGCACTTCCATGGTGGCCCCTGGAGGAAGCACTGCCCTTCCTGGAGGAACCCCCTGCAGCCTTCTGAAAGCCAAGGCCTGATGTGACATCTGGAATTGGCCTGGAGCCAACCAGACTGAACCCAAGAGACAGCCCTGGCTCAGCTGCTGCAGGAGAGGAAGAGGGGAGGATCCACAGGAAGTCGGGAAATGCCCCCAACCCTGGCAACCCCCTCTCATCTTCAGCACCAACCCCCCTACCCCTTGGAGAACTGGGCCTTGTGAGGTACTGGGTAGGGGAGCTGGCCTGTGAGGAGATAGAGGTGTGCCTCCTTCCAGGGACCACTTCCTAGGGATCTCCCTCTGAATTCCTGAGTCAGTCAGGTTGAATGGAAAGAAAGCACAGAGCATGGAGTCACACAGATCTGGGTTGACCCTCAGTCCCACCATTTCCCATCTGTGTCCACAGGCCCATCACACAAACCTCTCTGGGCCTCAGATTCTTCAGATGAAAAATGGGAATGATGCCTACCTCCTGGCATCCTTGTGAGGATTGAATGAGGAGAAGCACGTGGAGATGCTGAGCGCCCTGCCTGGAACAGAGCGGGCACTCAATACCTGTTAGTTCTTCATGGAACCAGGCATGGTGGCTCATATCTCAGTGCTTTGGGAGGCCAAGGCAGGTGGATCACTTGAAGCCAGGAGTTTGAGAACAGCCTGGGCAACATAGCAAGACCTCTGTCTCTACAAAAAAAGAAAAAAAAAGTTTTAATTAGCCAGCTATGGTGATACATGATTGTAGTCCCAGCTACTCGGGAGGCTGAGGCAGGAGGATTGCTTGAGCCCAGGAATTAGAGGCTGCAGTGAACTGTGATTGCACCACTGTACTTCAGCCTGGGTGACATGTGAGACCTGGTTTAAAAAATAAATAAATAAATAAATGTTAGTTCTCACTCTCCATTTGAAATTCTCATGACCATGAAATCTCATCTAGCCCATTTATATGACTAAATTATAAATAATGTCTCACATTTATTGAATACATACTATGTGCTAGACATTGCTCTGAATGTTTTAATCTGTTACTTCATTTAATCCTCAAACAGTCCCATGAGGCAAATGATTATCCCTATTTGACAGATGAGGAAACTGAGACACAGATGTTAAAGCAACTTGCCCAAAGTCACACAGCTAATGAGTGGCAGAGTCAGGATTTGAATTCAGCTTAGCTTGGCTCTGGATCCTGGACAGAGAGCATGCCCCCTTTTGCCTTCCCTTTCTCCAGTCCCTTCCCATGCCCACTGTATGCTCCTAAGCCCCTTCCATGAGTAAGTGCCATGCTGGGGGGCAGAGGGAACTAAATGAGATACTCAAGGAGCTCGTGGGCCAGGGCAGGAGATAAAAGGCACAGAAACACAAGGTAAGAAGGGGGTAAATGTCACAAAAGGAAAACTGAGTTGCAAGTTGAGAAGAAGGAGGGATCAATGTCAGAGACCAACATGGTGCGGGGTGGGCATCCCAGGCAAAGGCAATCTTTTTTTTTCCCCCCTGAGATGGAGTTTCACTCTTGTTGCCTAGGCTGCAGTGTAATGGCATGATCTCGGCTCACTGAAACCACCATCTCCCAGGTTCAAGTGATTCTCCTGCCTCTGTCTCCTGAATAGCTGGGATTACAGGTGCATGCCACCATGCCTAGCTAATTTTCGTATTTTTAGTAGAGACAGGGTTTTGCCATGTTGGCCAGGCTGGTCTCAAACTCCTGACCTCAGGTGATCCACCCACCTCGGCCTCCCAAAGTGCTGGGACTACAGGTGTGAGCCACCGCGCCCGGGGGCAATATTTCCTTTTTAAAATAGAGATAAGGTCTTGCTCTGTTTCTCAGACTGGTCTTGAACTCCTGGCCTCATGTGATCCTCCCACCTTGGCCTTCAAAACGCTGAGATTACAGGCATGAGACACTACCCGACCATCCCAGGCAAAGGGAACAGCAAGAACAATGGAGTCGAGGTGGGAAATGTCTTTGAGGTATGGGCACTTTAAGGGGAGTTTTGTGGTCAGATTTAGGAGGGTAAGTTGGGGACAAATAGTGAGTGCCTCCTTGGGACTTTAGTCTATATACCAGCAGGGAGAGGATTGAAGGCTTCTCTGAAGATAAGTGACACCAACAAATTTGTGCCATATAAACACAGCTCTGCCAGCAGTGCGAAGCTGGCATGGGACTGGATGAAGTTAGGTACAGAAGCAGTTTGGGAGGCAGTTGTAATGGCCTGGTTGAGCATTGATGGGGGTCTGCACTAAGGTGGAGACCATGGATGAGATACTCCATAGCTCTCTCCCTGGGGGAGCAGTGGCTAAGAAAGGTCATTTGTATCTGGACAGCAGCTGGTGTCTCCTAGCTCAGCCTAGTCCCACTGGTCAGCTCAGTCTTGGCCACCTGTTCCCACCACCCAGTGATGTGGGCGGTAAGTATCATTAACCCAAGCCATGGACTCACCCTCCCTTCCAACACATCTGGCCGGATAGATGTCCCTCCTCTACTTCCGCCCCCAACTTAAGGGTAGGAAGAAATGGCTTTCAGACCAGCTAAGCATTTCCCCCACTGCAGAAAGGTCACAAAACACACCTGCCACCGTCATTTTATTAATACTGCCCACTAGAACCACGTACATGTACCTCAGCCATGTGACGTCACAGAAGTGGCATTGGACTAGGAGCTGGGAGGTTTAGGTATGGATCCCAACATGGCTGCCCATGAGCTCTGTGGCCCTCAGCAATCTATTTATGCTTTCTGAGCCTCGATTTTCCCATCTGTGACATGGGGATAAGGTGCCTCCCTTCCAGGATTGCTTTGTGGACTGAAAGAGTGTACGTGAACATCTTCTGCAAACCTTTGGAGTGCCATTTAAATGTTGAATTTTGTGTATACTCATTCATCCCACCCATCTCTGTTGGGCTCTGACTCTTTATAGGTGCCAGAGTGTGAATACACCTTTGTACTACCACATTCACGGTCCATTCCAGCCTTGCTGCCTTCCTGTCATGAGGAAGAACTTTGCATGAAACACAAGCTATCTTCACATCCTGTCTATGACAAATAGGAAAATGGCTTAAATTAAAGGAGGAAAGATTTGATCAGGACTAACTTCCCAACGCAGGAGGCTAGTTGGTTCCTGGAAATCTTCCCAGAAGAAGAGAATCAATTAAGTATTTTGCCCAGAGTAGACACCAAATCAATTGTTGAGTGGAATTGACTCTGTCATATCATTTGCCAGGAGACAAGAGAGTTGATCCAATGACTTAGGACCCACTTTTCCATCTGACTTTCCATATGCCATATATACAAACTTGCATGTTTGGTGCAGGGGAAAGAGGCTTAGGCTGACACTTAGCAGAACTGCCTCAAACCAGCTGTGTGACCTTGTAAAGATCTCATGCCCTCTTTGAGTCTCTATTGTCTCTCCTGAATGCCAACCAGAATAAGAAATATATCTAACCTCCTAGGATAGTGACAGTGTCTGCCTTTGACATTCCACAAGTGTTTGCTAAATGAATGAATGAATGGTGAGTGAATGAATGAATGAATGGCACTCAGGAACGTACATGATTCATGAAAGTGCCTCTTTCTTCTCTGAGCCTGAATGGGCCCACCTGGCAGATGTGGGCATTTGGTTGCCTGTTTCCAGGTTCCCTGTCAGTTCAGGCTTCTATGATCTGCCTCTGTGCTGGAGGAGAGCAGCTGGGGGATTTGGGATCTGCATCTTCACGCCCAGCAGCTCAGGCTGCCCTCCCGTTTCAGGGCATGGACAGCAGGTATGTGCTTCTGTTCCCACGGGGCCGCCTGGCTTAGCCCGAGGCTCCCTTTGCTGGGAGAGTAGCCTGGGCTGCAGCCCTGCACTGACCTGCTCTTAACCTCCAGGAAAGTTACACAAATTCCTCCACGCTCCACTGAGAGCTGGGTTGCACAAGGTGGGGGCAGGAACAATGCTTCCCCTTGTGCCCTCAGCCTATTCCACATTAGCACACATGGAGGAGGAACACAGGAGGCAAGCTGGTGGGGGCACCTAGCTCCGGTTTCAACCATGCCTGGAAATTGGATATTCCTCCCTGGCCAGAGCTCTCTGGGCCATGAAGTGGGGCTGGAGCTCAGGTCTCAGGAGAAACCCACCCTTTCCTCCCTGTGGTTTTCCCTCTGAGACCAGTCCTGTGCCTCAGTCACAGAGCAGATCTGTGCAACTGCTTAGCATTGCATATCCCTTTGGTAAATACATCCCAGTTCTGAGATGTACTGCATGAAGATGGTAGGAAGGAAAGGGTCTACTGGGAACCAGGAAACCTATGTCTGGTTCTGCTGTGGCCAAGTAAGATACCAAGAATGGGACTAGCCAGGGACTGAAAATGCAGGATGTGGAGCCAGGCCACCTTGGACCAGGTATCTACTACTTTGATACTCCATTTCCTCATCTACTGTGATGGCACCTACCTACCTACCTACCTGGTTTTGTTATGGGGAATAAATGAGTTCTTATGCACAACATGCTTGCTTAGAGCAGAGTTCAACAAATGCCAGCTGTATGGTTTGCTCTCCACACAGGTTTCGTGGGAATTAAAGGCATGTGCAGTCTTTCCTCAACTTTCAAGGGAAAAGCAAATTGTTCAAATTGTCTAAAACAGAATAGAACTACTTAAAGTACATGAAACTAGCTGTCAAAATTGTGAACCATAATCACAGTTTTGATTGCTTTCTGACAGTGTAAAAATTGCAAATTTTTCATCGGGCAAGAAAAGAAAAACAAATAATAACTACAGTCAACCCCATCCCCCCTCCCATTTGTGTTCTACATGCCCATCTGAATTAGTTTGCTCATGTTGACACATGCACAGCTTTGTATCATTTGAGACACACGTTTCTTATTCTTCCTCAGTCATTTAGTATTTAGGCTATAGTTGTAGAGTGGTTGGTTTCTTTCCAGGCAACCGCCATTGTTTGAACATAATGTCAAAACAAAAGTCTCTCTTCTTCTCCCTGACAACTTGTCACAGCTATGCCTCTGGACAGCTTCTGCCCCGTGCCCCTCTCTGTCAGTGACCTCTCTTCTGCCCCATGACCCCCTCTCCTCTTCCTTGATTTAGAATTTCCTGGAAGAGAACAAACAGGAATCATCAAGGTCCCAGAGAAAGAAAAATAATAATGACTCGGAGTGTGAGAAGTTTCAGGACCATGGACAACAGCACACATGCCCTCACCTTGTTTCCCCAACCCCCAAACATTTCGTTTATGTTATGACAATACCTCTCAGAGACTTGTTGTCCTTTTCTGTAAAAAGGACAGGGTGAGTGCTGGGCATGGCGGCTCACACTTGTAATCCCAGCACTTTGGGAGGCCGAGATGGGTGGATCACTTGAGGTCAGGAGTTCGAGACCAGCCTGGCCAACATGGTGAAACCCCATCTCTACTAAAAAAAAAAAAAAAAAAAAAAAATACAGAAAAAGGGGGAATGGGGGAGGTAACTGGGAGGGTTGGAGGTGGACAAGGTCATCTGTAAGACTTCCTACAGCTCTGTGACCCACAGGCTTGCCCACATTGTGTCTTCAGAAAGAATCAAAAGTGGGAGAAGCATGTGAGTTGTGTTTTAAGGGCCAGGCCTGGAAGTTGCAGCACATCACTTCTGCTCCCATTCCATTGGTGAGGACTTTGTCATGTGGCCACCTCAAGCCACAGAGGGACTGGAAATTTTATTTATTTATTTATTTTTGACTTTTATTTTAGGTTCAGGGGTACTTGTGCAGGTTTGTTATCTAGGTAAATTGCATGTCACGTGAGTTTGGTGTACAGATTATTTCATTGCCCAGGTAATAAGCATAGTACCTGATGGAGAGTTTTTCAGTCCTCTCCCTCCTCCCAACCTCCACCCTCCAGCAGGCCCCGGTGTCTGTTGTTCCCTTCTTTGTGTTCATGTCTATGCAATGTTTATCTCCCTCTTACAAGTGAGAACATGCAGTATTTGGTTTTCTGCTCCTGCGTTAGTTCATTTAGGATAATGGCCTCCAGCTCCATTCATGTTGCTGCAAAGTACATGATCTCTTTCTTTTTATGACAGAGTAGTACTCCATGGTGTATACGTACCAGGCTGGAGTGCAATGGTGTGATCTCGGCTCATGGCAACCTCTGCCTCCCGGGCTCAAGCAATTCTCCTGCCTCAGCCTCCTGAGTAGCTGGAATTACAGGCACCCGCCACCATAACCAGCTAATTTTTCTGTATTTTTAGTATAGAAGGGTTTTGCCATGTTGGTCAGGCTGGTCTCAAACTCCTGACCTCAAGTGATCTGTCCGCCTCAGCCTCCAAAGTGCTGGGATTACAGGTGTGAGTCACCACGCCCGGTCTATATTTTCTATCCAGTCTACTGTTGATGGTTGTTTAGGTTGATTCTATGTCTTTGCTATTGTGAATAGTGTTGGAATAAGCATATATGGGCATGTGTACTTATGATAAAATGATTTATTTTCCTTTGGGTGTATACTTAATAATGGGATTGCTGGGTTGAATGGTAATTCCGTTTTAACTTCTTTGAGAAATCGCTAAACTGCTTTCCACAATGGGTGAACTAAATTTGCATTCCTACCAGCTGTGTATAAGTGTTTCCTTTCCTCCACAACCTTGCCAGCATCTCTTACTTTTTGACTTTTAATAATAGCCATTCTGGCTGGTGTGAGATGGTATCTCATTGTGGTTTAGATTTGCATTTCTCTAATGATTAGTGACATTGAGCATTTTTTTGTATGCTTGTTGGCGATGTGTATGTCTTCTTTTGAAAAGTGTCTGTTCCTGTCTGGGGCTGGGAAATCTAGTCCCTAGCTGGGCAGCCACGTTCTGGGCTATGACTTCACTACTTTGGTTCAGCAAGTCCACCACAAACATTATCCTCCATTTAATGGATGAGGTAGAGATGTGGAAGTGGGAAATTTTGCTCAGGGAAAGAGAATTTATTGAGTCAGACACCATGCTTAGCATTTTCCTGTACACTTAAAACACCCTGGGGTCTCATCACCCAGATGCCCAATCTAATCCAGTTACTTCCCAGCCTTTGCTTGTGCTGTGTCCTCTGCCTGGAATGCCTTTGTCTTTGGATGAGTTGGTCCCACCCTTTCCTCAAGCTCAAGAACTACCTCCTTGATCATAGAATTTTAGAGCCAGAAGGAGCCTCAAAAACATTTAGGTCAGTCGGGTGCAGTGACTCGTACTTGTAATCCACTGTGGGAGGCAGAGGCAGGAGGAATGCTTAAGGCCAGGAGTTCAAGACCAGCCTGGGCAATACAGCAATACCCTGTCTCTATAAAACAAACAAAAAAACACATTTAGGTCAATGATTCATTTTATAAGTGAAGAAACTGAGGCCCAGAGAGGGAAAAATACTTGCCCAAGGCCACATAGTACAGTATCTATATATTAATAGCTGCATGGCCCATAGCTAGAGTTCAGGACTCCAGGTCCAGTGCTCCTTTCAGCCCTAAGAAACCACTGCCTGCCCCACAGGTCTCTGCTTTGCCTTTGTGCCTCTTGCTCTCTGACTTTGGACACATCTCTCAGCCCCTCGAACCTCCAGATACTTAAGCTATGAAATAAAGAGCTTGAATCAGATTATCCCTAGGGGTCCATCAGAACATAGACCCAGTTCCTTCCTAGACTTTCACATCTTGGCCCCTGTCAACGATGCTGAGACATCACCCAGAAAAAATGGTGCAGACTCACCTTGTCCACTTCCTCCTGTGGGCAAATTCACAGCTGAATCAACAAAAGACCTCCTTTTTTCTCACCCACCCAGGAAGCAGGCATGGGGCTGAGCACCTTACACGCTGTATCTCGTTTCATCACAAAAATCTCTCTGGAAAGTGGGTATTATTATCCCCCGTTTTTTTAGATGAAGAAACTGAGGCTGTAAAAGGTTAATGACTCTTTGGAACAAACAGATTAGCCTTGATCCTGGGATCCCCAAAGTGGGAAGGTAGGACAAGCGGGGGAGGATGCAGGGAGACTCGGCTTGATGCAATAAAGAACTTCCTCCAGAGAGATAGGCTGTCTTGGAAAGGGGTGATTTCCTGGTCACTGGAAGTGTGCACACACTGGGTGAAAGATCAAAGGATTTTAGCACCAAGGTAGAGGCAAGGGCAAGGGAGTGGACTAGATCAGTGATTCCCAAAGTTTCTTTCAGGTGCTACATTGACCAGCATTCAATAAGATTGCTTACGGGGAAAAAAAAGTTACTCCTTAAATTATATCTCAAGCTTTCTGATTTTGACTAGGAGAAGGTCTTGGTTGGAGGCTGGTGCAGCTTGCATACCTCTTTACCACTTGTTAGTTCTTTTTCTAACAATAGACATTCAGCCTCAGGCTCAGAGCTCAGAAGCAGGTGGCAGGACTCAGCCAGGAAAGAATAACACTGAGCGTTTTTTTCTTTCTTTCTTTTTTTTTTTTTGTCAGAGCAGAAGAACTTGAAACATTGGGTGTTGTATTTTTAAATTTTTATGGTTACCTTCTTTCATGGCAAATTATTCTGCTTTCCCCATTACCGCCGTGATATGAAGTTTCATTTGAACATGAATACAGTATATTTTAAGAGAATGAACAGACAAGCCACAGACTGGGAGAAAGTACTTGCAAAACACTTATCTGATAAAGGGCTTGTTTCCAAAATGTACAACGAACTCTTAAAACTCAACAATAAGAAACAAACAACCCAACTAAAAAGTGGGCAAAAGATTTGAAGAGTTACCTCTTCAGAGAAGATATCCAGATGGCAAATAAGCATATGAAAAGATGCTTGACACCCCATGTCATTAAGGAACTGCAAATTGAAACAACAATGAGATGGCGCACACACCTATCAGAATGTCTAAAACCCCAAATACCAACAACACTAAATGCTGGCGAGGATGGAGAGCAACAACTCTTGCTCATTGCTAGTGGGAATGTGGAATGGTATGGCCACTTTGGAATACAGTTTGGTAGCTTCTTACAAAGGGAAACATAATCTCGCCATATGATCTAGTAATTGCACTCCTAGGTATTTACTCAACTCAGTTGAAACCTTACGTCCTCACAAAAAAACTGCACACAAATGTTTATAGCAGCTTTATTCATAATTGCCAAAACTTGGAGCCAGCCAAGATGTCCTTCAATAGGCGAATGGATAAACAAACTGTTGTAAATCCAAACAATGGAATATTTTTTGGTGTTAAAAAGAAAGGAGCTACCAAGCTATGAGAGGACATGTAGGATAGGGTAGAGAGGACATGGTAGGCAAACTAAGATGATATTGTTAAGTGAAAGAAGCTAGTCTAAAAGACCACATGCTATATTCCAATTATATGGCATTTTGCAAAAAGCAAAACTGTCGAGATAGTAAAAAGATCAGTAGTGGCTAGGGGTTTGGAGGGGTGGGGAGAGGGATGAACAGCGGATTTTTAAGGCAGTGAAACTATTCTATGTGATATTATAATGGTGGACCCATGAAATTATACATTCATTAAAATGTATGCCCAACAGAAATGTGGTCATGGGTCCACCAAAATACACGAACAGGACTGTCCACAGTGGCCCTGTTTTTAATAGCCTCAAACCAGAAATAATTCAAATGTCTACCAACAGGAGAATGGATAAACACATTGTGGTGTACTCATACCATTGAGTACTAGGCAGCATGAACGAGGAAAAACTACTGCCTTGCCCAACAACATGGGTGAAGCTCACAGATATGATTTTGAGTGAGGGAAGCAAGACACAGACGAGGACCTTCTGGATGAGTCAGTGTATGGGAAGTTCAAACACATGAAACTAATCTATGGTTACTTTTGTGTGGCACTGAGTGGGAGAGGCTATGAGGGAGGCTTCTGGGTGCCGAAAATATTTCATATTTCGGGGGCAGACTGCACGGGTGAATACACAAGTGAAAACTGATGAAGCTGTACGCTTAAGATATATGCATTTTATTTTAAGTTTAAAAATACAAGGGAACTTAGAAATGGCCAACATTGTGAGAGCAGAATGCAAATGACTAAAGCTTGGAAAACAGTGGGTGAGAAGTTCTTTCAAGGGTTTACTGTCCTGAGAATGAGATCCTCTAACTGCAGCACCACCACCCACTCCCCGCCCTGGGCCTCAAGGCCCTAAGGTCAGGGGGTGACCTGTTCCTTATCTGGCCTGTTGATCAGTGGAGGCACCAGGTTTAGGGGGTCAGACACCAGTTGCCACCCCGTCCCCAGGGCCAGCTTTGAGCCCTGAAACATGAGGCCTCAGGATCACGAGGGCAGATTCCTGCCTGAGCCTTTACAAACAAACTGGAGGCCTTTGGGGATGCACATGCTGCCATTTCCCCCACTGCTCATCCCCCACGGTGTGGTGAGTTTCTCCTGGGCCTCTCCCGGCCTGCTGCCATCTTGCAGTCAAGCGTCATCCAACATCTCCCCATGGGCTTGGCCCCAGCCTCATTTTCATCCACCTGGTCTTCACTGGCTCTTCTGCAGATTCACTGTGGAACAGGTCACTTCCTTTTACCTCCCCACACCTCATTTCTATCTCTGCAAAGTGTAGGAACAGAGAGGATTCAGGAACCACTCGGCTAGAAGCACAGACCAGCCCTTCCAATGGTGTGTTCCATTCTGCAACACCCCAGGCAGTTACTCAACCTCTGTCTAAACACCTGCTATCAGAGGGAGCTCACCTCTGGCTGATGGAAAGTGCTTCCTAGAAATAAGAGCAGCTAGTATGGACCCATTTTTGCAAAAAAAAAAAAAAAATTCAATGATCTACCATCTACAAATTGATCTAAATATCTAAATATGTGTATAAATATATAAACACATATATGCCTACTATGCATAGATAAGTTCTCTCTGGAAGGCTACACAATAAAAGAAGCAAGATGTACTCTCCACTATGACCCATTTGCACCTTTTGAATTTTGTACTATGTGAGAACACTACCTAGTAAAAGTAGACAGAAGATGTCTGAAAAAAAGCTCTGGCCAAGCATGGTGGCTCACACCTGTAGTTCCAGCAGTTTGGGAGGCTGAAGCCAGATGCTCACTTGAGCCCAGGAATTCAAGGTTACAGTGAGCTGTGATTGTGCCACTGCACTCCAACCTGGGTGACAGAGCAAGATCCTGCCAAAAAGGAAAGAAAGAGAGAGGAGGGAGGGAGGGAAAGAAGGAAGGAGGGAGGGAGAGAAGGGAAGAGAAGGGAGGGAGGGAGGGAGGGAGGGAGGAAGGAAGGAAGGAAGGAAGGAAGGAAGGAAGGAAGGAAGGAAGGAAGGCAGGCAAAAGTTCTAGTTCTTACCCTCCTTGGCCATACCTCAACCACCAGACCACCCACTTGAGTTGGGTGAGATTAAGACTTTGAAGACAGATGTTTGAGCCTCCATCCCCCTCTGTCAGTACTTGTGAGACAGTCGCAAATTGCATATCTTCTCTGCACCAAGGTTTCTTTGCTTATAAGATGTGAGACTAACAATGTCTGCCTGCTGGGTTACTGTGAGTTTTCAGTAAGGCAATGTCTGGCTCAGAATAGGTGGCTGCGTAATAAAGTTTAATTATTGTTATTTAATCTTGTCTCCTTATTTTGCTTGCATAGGTATACCTTTTGATTTACAAACTATTCTATTTAACCCTCATGAAGGGCAATGTTGGGGGTTTTTTTGTTTGTTTGTTTTTTCTTAGATAGGGTCTCACTCTGTCACCCAGCTGGAGTAGTGGCAAAATCACAGCTCACTGCAGCCTCAAAGCTCCTGGGTTCAAGCGATCCTCCTGCCTCAGCCTTCCAAGTAGCTGGGACTATAGGCATGTGCCACCATGCCCAGCTAATATTTTTATTTTTCTTTTTAATTTTTTTGAGACACAGTCTCGCTCTGTCACTCAGACCACACTCTAGTGCAGTGGCACAATCTTGGCTGGCTGCAACCTCTGTACTCCCAGGTTCAAGCAATTCAGCCTCCAGAGTAGCTGAGATCGCAGGCGTGCTTTACCATTACTGGGAAATTTTTGTATTTTCAGTAGAGAAGGGGTTTCGCCATGTTGGCCAGGCTGGTCTCAAACTCCTGACCTTAAGTGATCCGCTTTTCTCGGCCTCCCAAAGTGCTGGGATTACAGGCATGAACCACCACACCTGGCCTTTTTTATCTTTCTTTTTTAGGGAGACAAGATCTCACTCTGTCACCCAGGCTGGAGTGCAATGGCACAATCTGCAGCCTCCACACCCCTGGATCAAGTGATCCTCCCACCTCAGCCTCCCTAGCAGCTGAGACTACAGGCGTGCACCACCACTCCCAGCTCATTGTTTTTTAGATTTGTTATAGAGACGGGGGTCTCACGATGTCTCAAACTCCGGAGCTCAAGCAATCCTCCTGCCTTGGCTTCCCAAAGTGCTGGGATTACAGGCCTGAGTCACCGCATCTGGCCACAATGTTGGGTGTTTTTAACCCCATTTTACAGATAAGAAACTGAGGCTCCGTGGCTTGGCCAAGGTTACCCAGCTGATAGGTTGCCAAGCCAAGAATCAGGCCTCCAAGAATCAGGCCTCCACAACGTCTGTGGCACTTTCTTCCTCCCTAAGCTACCTCTGGGTCTGGAATCTTTGTTCGGCATCTTAAATTATTCTGAGTGCCACAGAGGTGCCTCTGCCCCTTTCCCTTCTCCCCTCACCTCTGTTACTCCAGTAGCGTCTTTTCTGAGCCCTTGCCCTGGAAACCTGGGTATTCTGCGAAGTCAGGGAAGAGAGGGGGATAGGGCTTTCTCCATAGTCCAGACAGGGCCAGGCTTTACCCCAGAGAAAGCTGAGGGCCCTGAGACTTGGTTGGAAGAGACCAGGAGAACAGATCAGGAAACTCGATGGTCCCAGAGCCGTATGAAGATGTCACCATGAGAGGCCAGAACAGGAAAGGCAGCTGTAATTAAGACCTCGATGGAGGTCAGCGTGGGCCAGGAAGGCAGCTCCCGGGCCTCAGACCTGGCCCAGACACTGGAGGGCAGTGATTCCTCCAGATTCCCTCTGGCTGTAAGGAATCAGCAAGGAGGCTCTCCATCCCCAGGGAGGATGTGTTTGCAGTTTATTCCATTAAAGTTCATCTTGCCCCTGGGCTCCAGAGGGTTTGGCTCACATCTGTCATGCTTGGCAGCACCTGGCATAGGCAGAGCTGGTACATGCAAGGTGCCTGCTATTTGTCAAATGGCTAACTGGTACCCCATAGGCTTTCCCATTCACCGTGGCCTCTGCACACTGCTGCCTCCAGCACTCACCCATTTCTGCATACTCAGACCATCCCAGTGTCTGGGACCTTCTGGCTGAAGTCTCTCCTGCATCCTCCCTGTGGTAGCCTCGCCCCTGCTCCTCTGAGGTCAATGGAACCTCTGGAGGGAGGCATGGGTGATATGGACCAGGAGCCGTGGCAGAGTTACTACAGCTCCCTCAGCTCCCAGTGTGGAGGAGAAAATCACCGCTGTAAATTTCCCCAACAGTGCCCCGCCCAGCTCCTCCTCCCTGATTCCAGCCCCTTAGCTCATGATTTATAGCAGGAGCCTCGGTGGCCTCCTCTGCAGGAGGAAAGCAGGCACCTGCAGCCTGCAAGGAGGAGTCATCTCACCCCAGGCCTGGGGTGGGGACCCCAGACGTTCACCAACACCCCTCATCCCCTGCCCCTGTCGCCACAGAAGGCAAGGCTCTTCTGCCTCTCAGCGGGCATCCTCTGCTGCAGTCCCCATCACCCTGCCCACCACACCGTGGCTTCCCTGAACCCTGAGACCTCCGGAAGGGGAAGCCAGGAAGCTGCACCTCCCACAGCAGCTCATTCCACAGCCACTCAACTTGACCTCCAGTTTTCCATCTGTCCAATGGGACATTGGGGGATGACTGAAACGGGAATGACTCCAGCCAGGGGCCCTGCTGGCGGACAGGAGAGAAACACAGAATTATTTTTTTTTTCCATTCATTCATTCATTCACTCACTCACTCACTCACAGCCATGGGGACACAGATTGCACAGAAAGGGGGCTGTGAAGTCCTGGCCTTATCCCACCACGTGAGATGGGGAAAGAGCACTGGGCTACAAGCCCAGAAGTCTGGATTCTGGTCCCAGCTCTGGGTAAATGTCCGGCCCTTTCCACGTGTCAGTTCCTCCATCTGTAAAATGGGGGCTTGGGTCAGGTGGCACCTGAGGGTTTAGGATGAACCTAAGGGGACACCTCTCCACACCTATGCCCCCTGGACTCGGCCTCACATCCGGGGCTGGCACTCACTGTCTGGCTCCACAAGTAGCACTCTGCATTCGAGTCACGTTATATTCCCCTCTCCTACTCCCCACTTCTGGAGGAGGCCAAGAATGGGGCCTGCTGTCCTAGACCCATTCATTCATAAGGTAAAGGGCATGGGTGGTGGCTGACACGGTGTCCCTGTCATTCCTGGGGCTGTCCCACAGCAAAGGCCCCCTCCCCATCTCACCCTGAAAGCACAGGCTCCTGGAAGGCCTCCTACCACCACCAGCAGCAAGACTTTGCCTCTGCCTCCTTGTTCCCTCCCAAATCTACCCCAAGGCAGAAGCCACGCCCCTCCCCACAAACCACTGCCCAAACCAGGCTAGGTTTCCTCCAGCTCCGGCAGGAACCTGGGAGCCAGGCAGCTTCTGAGAGGTCTGGGCTGGGGGCACATCTCCTCTGCCCACCCCCAGCAGCAGGTAGGCATCAAGGTTACTCCCTAGATCAGGGTCCCAGGGATCAGAAAGAGGACTGGGTGATAAAATGACCAAGGGAGGGGGACAAGCCCTGAAGTTCCTGTAAACATTCAATGAACTGAAAGCAGTTCCTCTGGCCACAGGGCTCAGGGCAGCACACTGGGCCTGCTGGTCCCTGTGAGCCGAGGGTTCTCTAAGGCCCTTGTTTACTAGTAATGTCATCAGTACCAGGACACAGAGGATCCAAATGTACTTCAGCCAAGTTCTGAATGGATTTTTGCTGGCAAATATCTTATTCTTTCAATGCCCAAACTCCCCAGGACGGTCTGTCTTTTTCCATCAGACTGAGGGGTTCCCAAGGCAGAGCTTATCTCTGCCATCAGATTGTGGGTTCTCCTAAATAATAATAATGATAGCCACACCTACTGAGCCCAGCCCTGCTGTAAGCACTTTACCCACAATATCACAACAACCTTAAAAACGGTGTGCTGCAGTCATCTCCAATATACAGATAAGGAAATGAAGTTCAAACAGGTTGAGCTACTTGGCCAAAGCAATAGATCACAACCAAATTCAAATCCCAGGTCTGCCGTGGAAGCCTGAGCTCCACCTATGCTGCTTCTGAGAGTTGGAGGTTGGGGGCCCACACCTTCGATCTACTCCTTTTGCAATACAGAGGCCCAGAGACAAGGAAAAAAATGCCCAAGTTTGCACAGCAAGATAGAAGCAATCTTGATGCCCAAACCCAGTTTCCTGAGGGCCTATCCTGGATTCTAGTCCACGTGCAGCCAGACCCTACTCAGCCTTAGGATAGAGTGGCTCCCAGCACCCAGAAAACCTCCCCACCCCCTCCCCACCCCCAGCTTCCCTGTGCATAGAGAAGCCAGGTCTCCTTCATGTATGTGGCCACTCCATGGCTATTTGTCAGTGGTCTGTAAGCTCTTCCTGTAACACACACATATTCGCGGTTCAGGTCATCAAAAGCCAAGCATATAATTTTTCATTTTTATATCAATCCGTGTTCTTAGGCATCAGTTTTACCCTCCTGGAATTCAGCTCAGCTGATGGTGAAATCACTTCCCTTCCCTGAGATCTTATCTTGCATAAGAGGCAGGCGGATGGCCTGGATCCCCTCAGGGTAGGGGACCCGCTGACTCAGGGAGTGGTTTGTCTCAGGTATCGGAACATAGAGGATCCAAATCCACTTAAGTCAAGTTATGAGTGAACTTTTGCCTGCAAATATCTTATTTTCTCAATGCCTATAAGCACACAAGGACAGGGTCTGTTTATTTTCCATCAGACTAGGGGGTTCCCAAGGCAGACTTGTACCTCTCCCATCTGATTATGGGTTCTCCTAAAACAGGAATTCGGTCTCCCCTATGAGACTGAGGGCTCTCCCAGGCCAGAGGTGTGACTCCTTCATTAAACTGGTTATTCCCCAAGGATAACACTGTCTCCCCCATCAGATTAGCTAACCCCTGAGGATAATGCTATCTCCCCCATCAGAATGAGTAGAGTCTATATCCCCTCCAGTCAGTCCCCACCCTGGGCATGGCTGAATCTATACCATTTGGCACAGGGCAGCTTCTCACAGAAGAAAGCTTCAGATGGCAGGAAAACTCCCGTCTCCCTCCCACCCCCATCCCCAGGGAGCCAAACCAATAGAGGCTGCTGTGAAGGCTCCTGGGGGCCTGTCCCAGACTAGCGAGTTCCAGCCAGGCCCACAAGCTCCTCTCACTGCCTTCCACCCCCACTGGGCAGCCCAGCACCCCCTGACCTCATGGCCTTCCATCATGGGAGATCTATAACGTTTACAATCCCAAAACAAAAGACCCCGAGAGCCGAGGACAGAATTCATCTTCCCAGCTGACAAGCCCCGTTAATTAACGACTTAGAAATCGATGACGAGAAGGGACAGGCGGCAAATGACACCTTATCGTGGGCCAGGAAGAGGGAGGGAATGTCCAGGGACTGGTGGACGCGCACCGTGGGGCTGGCTGGGCGCCTGGGAGAGCCACCCTCCCATCTGTCTCTGTCACTTCAAACGCGGTCAACTACCTCCCAAACCAGAAATTCTCATTTCCCACCATGGCAGACCCCCAAGAAAAGTGGGGAGGGATTGTACTCAAAGAGCAAAGGGAAAGTAATTTATGGAGCACCTTCCATGTGCCGGGCACTGAGCTAGGGGCTTCTCATTCCTTATAACCTCTCACAGCAACCAGGGCGGGGAGGCTTCCTGATTCCCATTTTAGGGATGAGAAAATTCAGGGGCGGAGGAAAGTCAACCTAAGGTTGACTAAGGTTGGGGTTGTGTTTTTAAATGCCTGCTACAGGTTGATGAAACCAGCTCTGCTTCTAAGGAGGCAACTTGATTAAAGCAAAGAGCTCTGGATTTGAGAGCAGAAGATCTGAGACTAACCCCTGTCTCCATCCCCACTGTCTGTGTAACATCAGACAAGTTACTTAATGTCTCCGAGCCTCCATTCCCTCATCTGTAGCACAGGGAGAATCCCTCACCCTTTCCTTACCACATACAGGAGTCACACACTCTTGTGGAGGAGCTTGGGCTGCCTAAGGCCTACGCTTGGGTAAGGGGTCAGATGTTATTTTCTGCTCATCACCCCTACCCAACTTTGGGGCAAGATACGGGATGAAATGGTATGAAAATCCAGAAGGGAAGGCTTGGGAGGGCCCAAGAGTGTCCATCAAAGATAGGAGGGCAGGGGCCGGGCGCGGTGGCTCACACCTATAATCCCAGCACTTTGGGAAGCCGAGGCAGGCGGATCACTTGAGATCAGGAGTTTCAGACCAGCCTGGCCAACATGGTGAAACCCCCGTCTCTACTAAAAATACAAAAATTAGCTACGCATGGTAGTACGCAGCTGTAATCCCAGCTACTCGGGAGGCTGAGGCAGGAGAATTGCTTGAACCTGGGAGGCGGAGGTTGCAGTGAGCCAAGATCGCACCACTGCACTCCAGACTGGGCAACAGAGCAAGACTCCATCTCAAAAAACAAACAAAACAGATGGGAGGGTGGGGCTGGAAAACAGCCCCCTTGGGCCCACCTGTGAGTCCAGTCTTTCTGTAAATAATGGACATAACAGGCCTGGCATGGTGGTTCACACCTGTAATCCCAGCGCTTTGGGAGGCTGAGGTGAGTGGATCACCTGAGGTCAGGAGTTCGAAATCAGCCTGGCCAACATGGTGAAACCCCGTCTCCACAAAAATACAAAAATTAGCCGGGCATGATGGCAGGTGTTTGTAATTCCAGCTACTTGGAAGATTGAGGCAGGAGAACTGCTTGAACCTGGCAGGTGGCGGTTGCAGTGATCAGAGATCACGCCACTGCACTCCAGCCTGGGCAACAGAGCGAGACTCCATCTCAAAAAAAAGAAGAAGATAACAAAGGTGCCTACTTTGTGGAAGTTACTGTGAAGTTGAGACAGACAATGCCAGCAAAGGACTTAGCATGGCCTGGGACATAGTAAGTGTCCAATACATGTCAGCAAGGGTTAGTGTTCTCCCATCCCTTCTCCCTCTCCCAAATCAATGTTTACAGAGATGTGTCAGAGTGAGGATCAAATAAAATGCATGGAGCACCTGCCTGACCCAGGACTCCTTGCTGAGGGCCCCTGGGGATGCGGGGAGCACAGCTCCTGCTCTTGAAGAAGACCCTGAAAATGGAGCTCACAGTTACCATCCGCTATGAGGAGTTCAACGCTGGGACACGGACTGGGTTCTCAGCGAGCCCAGAGCGGGCGCTGTCTGGCTTGGAAGAGTGAGTAGGAGACATCGTGGTGGGATGTGAGGAAAGGGACTCAGCAAGATAGGCTGAGGGAATCCTGGTGCCCCAAGACTGATGCCTCCCCTTCTTCCACCCAGTCCAGAGTCAGCAGAGTCCAGGAGATGTCTGGGAAATATGGGAGTCCCAGAGGCTGCTGGGAGTGTGAGGGTGGGGGCGGGCAGGATAAAAGCCTAGAGGGGCTGGGGCCAAATGGAGAAGGGCCCAGGATACCACAGTACGCTGGAGAGTGAGAGCTGCAGCTTCTGGGTGTATCAAATGGGGCCAGGTTCCAAAGAAGAGGCACACACAGCAAACAAGCACAGGAAACGAAACTTCACCTCCCATTTGCATTTGCCACAGGAAGGTGGGCCGGGCCCGGTGGTTCACACCTGTAATCCCAGCACTTTGGGAGGCTGAGGCAGGCAGATCACTTGAGATTAGGAGTTGGAGACCAGCCTGGCCAACATGGCAAAACCCCATCTCTACTAAAACCACAAAAATTAGCAAACAGGCATGTGATCCCAGCTACTTGGAAGACTGAGGCAGGAGAATCGCTTGAACCCAGGAGGCAGAGGTTGCCGTGAGCCGGGATCATGCCACTGCACTCCAGCCTGGGCGATAGAGGGAGACTCTGTCTCAAAACCAACCAACCAACCACACGAAGCTATCACTCCATCATACTGGGATGGCTATAATTAAAACAGAAACACACAGAAAATAAGCATTGGAGAGGATGTGGCAATACTGGAAACCTTGTGTATTGCTGGTGGGACTGTAATATGGTGCAGCCACTGTGGAAAACAATTTGGAGATTCCTTAGAAAGTGAAACCTAAAATTGCCATATGATAGCAAGTCTGTTCCTAGGTATAGAGCCAAAGGAACTGAAAACAGCGACTCAAACAGATACTTGTATATACCCACGTTCATTGCAGCATTATTCACGACGGCCAAACTGAAGTGTCCATCAACCAATGAATGGAAACACAAAATGTGAAACAAAATGTGACACAGACATAGGATGGAATACTATGCACCATTAAGAAGAATTAAGTTATGACACATGCTACAACATGGATAAACCTTGAGGACAAAATGCTAAGTGAAATAAGCCAGGCACAAAAGGACACATATTGTATAATTCCACTTACAGGAAATATCTAGAAAAGGTAAATTCATAGAGACAGAAAGTAGATGTTACCAGGGGCTGTGGGAAGAAGAGAATTGAAGTTATTGCTTAATGGGTACAGGGTTTCTGTTTGGGGAAGTGAAAAGTTTTAGAAACAGAGTGGTCGTGGTTGTACAACACTGTGAAATGTAATTAATGCCACTGAATTGTATCCTTAAAAATGGTTAAAATGGTATAAGTTATATATGTTTTACCACAACGTTTAAAAATACTTTAAAAATCCAACAGGAAAAAATGGTGCTAAAGATCTTTTTGGCAAGAATTCTGCTTTAATTGTCTTCTTAGGGACTCCTTCCTAGGGATCAAGGAGCCCTATACTAGGGGGACCCTCTGAATTGAGGCTGGAAGAATGATGCCAGCCCGTCTGCCCCCAAAACTCCTACCCCACCCCTTTCCCCCAGCCTAAGCCATGGGGGGAAAGTTGGCCAGGCCTGGACAAGCCTGGGCCTTCCTCTCAGAGCAGATGGCTTCACTCTACTCCCCTCCCCCTGCTTTCTCCCCCACCCCCAGCCCCCTTAAAGAAGAAGAGATCTTTCCAGAATACGTCATCTCACCGGAGCCGTAAATGTCAAATTTAAATTCATACTTTGTACCACCTTTGATTTCAAAGCGGATTACACCTCAGTGGTGAAAGGCGGCCGCAGTGCGGGGCCTGAGAGGCCTCCTGGGCCTCTGCTGGCCCGAAGCATTGTTAACTCCTTCCAACTCATTAGCTCTAATCCTGATGGCACTGAGTAAGGGGCCCTGGGCCGGACCCGGCACTCAGGACCATATGTGCCATTGTATCACTCCTCGGCTAATCCAGCACCCGTCGCAGGCACTGGCCCAGGGGAAAGGGGCTGTGGCCACCCGCTCTGGCCTGGGAGTGTGTCCTGGCCCTCAGTGAGGGAGCGGGAGGAGGCAGGCAGGCGTTCAGCCCCAGAACCCCCACAGAGCCTTTGAGGATCAGGACGAAGGGACCACAGAGTGGGGAGGAGGGGGCAAGGGTCTTGGGAGAGGTGGAAGGACAGACAGACGTCAATCGGTGCTGCGTGCGTTTTCTCTCTCACAGTATACACTCACTATACACATCTATTCACACATCCACACTCACACTCCGTCACACACCAGCACACTCACTATACACACCTATTCACACATCCACACATACTCCGTCACACACCGGTACTGTCACTATACACACCTATTCACACATGCATGCGCGTGCTCCATCACACATCGCCACACTCACTATACACACCTACTCACACATCCACACACACTCCATCACACACCAGCACGCTCACATATACACACCTATTCACACATCCACACTCACATATACACACCTATTCATACATCCATGTTCACTCTCCATCACACATCAACACAGTCACTATACACACCTATTCACACATGCACACTCACACTCCATCACACACTGGCACACTCACTATACACACCTATTCACACATGCACACTCACATATACACACCTATTCACACATCCACACTCACACTCTGTCACAGACTGGCACACTCACTATACACACCTATTCAAACATCTACACTCACATACACACCTATTCACACATCCACATTCACACTCCATCACACACCAGCACAGTCACTATACACACCTATTCACACATGCACATTCACACTCCATCACACACTGGCACACTCACTATCACACCTATTCACACAACCACACATCTGTCACAGACTGGCACACTCACATATACACCTATCCACATATCCACACTCACACTCCATCACACACCAGCACACTCACTATACACACCTATCCACACATCCACACTCACACTCCATCGCATACTGGCACACTCACTGTCATACAGCACCCTGCACCCACAGCATCTATGCACCTACACACTGTGCACACACAGATGCAACACCTGTACACACTCACAATACCAACACCCAGAGGCACACCTTGGCACCTACACACACGTCCACATTCATGTACCCTCAATACAGCCGCATTCTCACACTGTGTCTACCCATCCACACACATGCACACACATATCCATGCACTCGCGGACACCCTGTCCACTCTGCAGAATGTCCCTGCTGTTTAAAAAAATAAAAGCGCTCCTGGCATCTTTTCCCCTGACCTTTCGAATGTCCAGAATGTCAGAGCTGGAAGAGACTTTAAAGAGAACCAAGTCTGCCCGTCTCACTTACCGGTGGGTAGACTGAGCCTCAGCTGCAGTGCAGCCCAGCCCTTCCCAGCCTGGTGACATCACACAATGTTCTTAATGCCACGAAGGCCCTGCTTCCTCTGCTAACGAAAGAAGTTCAACATTCTAATGAATTTAAAAAGAAAAAAAAAGTATAATAGCACCTGCCCTGCAAGATTCTTACCAGGATGAAATGAGACAATGTGCCTCCAAGCGTTTTATGGATGTGAAAGCACCCTACACAAATGTGTAAATGTTGTAAATGGGTTCCCAGGACCACCTGTAAATAAGCAGCAATGGAAAACTAGAACCTAGAGCTTTGGGCTCTGCCCAGGCGTCCCATGGTCCTCAACTTTTCAAAAGAAAGATGGGACAGCAGCCCAGACACGGAAGGCTCTGGGTAATACGGGAAGAACAGGCTACAGCTGGGGCTGGTCGTGGTGCGGGGCTGCTTACTCAGGCCCCACCCACACAGTGGTCTCAGGCTTAGGAGAAATCAAGTTTCCAGGTGAAAAGAGTAAACTAGGCCTGTCTGACCACTGATATCTACCCAGGCCTAGGCTCCAAGCTCTCAGTGCTCGCTCTCCAAGGAGAATCTGCTGGAACAGTCTGGCTGAAGGTGACATTTAGTTAGGATAGGGGGCAGAGGCCAACATGTCACTGATCCTGTCCCCAAAAAAGGGGACAGACACATGCAACACCGTAGGCTAACCATATGCAGAGGTACTAGCACAGCACCATCTATCTGTCTGTCTTTCTGTCTGCCTGTCCACATTTAGGGGTGTGGAGGGAGTGAACAGAGGTTAAAGCTGGTCGGAGAGGGGTTGGGTCTGTTTCTTCTGATTTTTCTCTTAAGCTAAGAAAATACATGTACACTTATAGATCAGTGGTGTGTTGGAGCCAATCATGGTTGTCTCTTTCGAAGGCCATGTTCAGTGACATCAGGTTAGTAATTTGAAATTCATCATGGTGGGAGTAGTTATACCACGGAAATTGGCAAACACTTCAAATTAGGACTCCCTCCATTCCTCAAATCAATTGTTAAACATTTACTAGCACAGCACTGCGCAACATGTTCCCTGCTCCCCACTGGGAAACGTATGCCCCTTGAACTTTAAACCCAGGTTACCTTAAGTACCTGAACTCTCCCCTCCAGCCAATGCCTCTCCATCTTCTTCCCCATCGGAGCCTCAGCTTCCTCAACCATAAAATTAGGAGAATAATGATAGCATCTGGAGCAGAGCCTCTTGAACTTCAATGTGCACACGAATCACTGGAGGATCCTGCTAAGATGCAGATTCTGATTAGTCCGCGTCTTAGTCCACTTCTGCTGCTATAATGAAAATATCACAGACTGGGTAATATATAAATAATAGAAATTTATTTTTTGCAGTTCTAGAGGCTGGGAAGTCCAAGATCAAGGCACTGGTAGATTCTGTGTCTGGGAGGGCTGCTCTCTGCTTCCAGCACAGCACATTGCTACTGTGTCCACATGTGGCAGAAAGCAGAGGGGCAAAAAGGGCCTGGTTAGTTCCTTCAAGCCCTTTTATAAGGGTACTAATCATGAGGGTGGAGGCCTTGTGACTTACTCATCTCCTACAGGCCCCACCTCCTAATACTGTTGCACTGGGGATTCAGTTTCAACATGAATTTTGAGGAGACACAGACATGGAAACCATAGCGGCCAGTTCAGGACGGGACCCAAGATTTTACATTTCTGACAAACTCCCAAGTGGTGTTGATGCTGCTGCTCCATAGACCACACATAGAAGAACAGGGATACCTTTATTAACCTCTCATGAGTGCCAGGTAAAGGTGTTGAGGCTGCCCTGAGTCTTTCACCTCTGGCCTGACCACCTTCCTCAGCCCCAGACCCCCTCCTAATAGCTTGTCATCTCTGCGTGAATGCCCCTCTGGGACTTTTCAAAAAGCTAAGGCAAAATGGAAAATACTCATCCCTTCATCCCAAACACCTTCCTCCAGACTGTGATTCTCCCCAGCCATGCTCTTTCTCTTGCCCATGCCCAGTTGGTAGCAATGACGTTCACCAGGAACATCTTCCCTAGGTGGTGGGAGCTTGCTGCTTCTCTAATTCTATCCCCCAAGCTGGGCCCGTACCCCTCCAGCCCCTATTCATGGAGGTCAATGGCAGTTTTCCTCCCCAACCTTGAGTGGGTGCCCCTCATCTCTAGCTTGAAGTCCGAAGGCTCTTGCCTGCCTGGTCTGTACTGTGTCTTGGCCAACCTCTCCCTCAAATGAGTCCCAGCTCAGTGCTGCAGCTCACTGTTTCCAGGAAGTTCAAGTGTATCCCGCTAAGATCTGCCCTCTACTCCTTCAAGGTCAGCAGGACAGCTCCTCCCGCCAGGCTCCGCCCTCCCTTCTCTGGACCTTCTCTTTTAGCACTTATCTCTGTGTCACTGTTTTCTCAAATTTGTGTCCCTTTTTTTTTTGTTTTCTCATGAGACAGAGTCAGTCTGTCACCCAGGCTGGAGTGCAGTGGCACGACCTTGGCTCACTGCAACCTCCACCTCCCGGGTTCAAGCGATTCTTCTGCCTCAGCCTCCGAGTAGCTGGGATTACAGGCGTGCGCCACTACACCCAACTAATCGTTTTGTATTTTTAGCAGAGACAGGTTTCACCATGTTGGCCAGGCTGGTCTCAAACTCCTGAACTCAAGTGATCCTCCCGCCCTGGCCTCCCAAAGTGCTGGGATTACAGGTGTGAGCCGCTGCACTCAGCCTCAAATTTGTGTCTTCTACTTAATTCCCCCATGTGACCAGGAGCTCCCCCAGGGCAGTGATTGTGTCTGCAAAATCAGACTGGGGACATCTCCCAGGACAGGGGCTGTATCTCCTCCAGGGCCCAGGGGTTCTTCCGGCAGAGCCCAGGTTTTCTGCAACAACCTGGAATAGGTGACACCACATTTCCTATTCCTTCCGCAGCTCTGGCCGTGGGACTTGGGCCTCCTCCCTTCATCCCACCATTTCCCGGGCATGGCTTTCCTGGGCCCAGCCAGACAGAAGAGAGAAAAGCCACTGCAATCACTCTTGGGCAGGGGGCCCTCTGTCCAGGGAAGGGTCAGGCTACAGTCTGTCTCCTTCACTGACCCCCATAACTCCCCCGACACCTGTTTGCAGTACTGTTCCAGAGTGCCAAAGGAGCTCAGGACTCCCAGAGCCATGAAGCCACTTGCTAATTAATTGCACTAATTAGCAGGGATGAGGCTGGACATCTGGACCCTCTCATGGGTGAGTTCAGACCCTCAGCAATCTCAGGTTGAGGACAGCTGCCCGGCAGGGACATCGTCTCTAGCCTGCCAGACCTGGGGCCCCCTCCCGAGGCACTGAGCACCCCACATACACTCCAGGCACCCCAAAGGGAGAGGAGAAGCCAAAGCAGGCCAGGGGCAGGGAGCCTGAGACTGGATTCCTGCAAAAGACTTCCCACCCCCGCCTCCTCTGGAGTGAGGAAGGGAGGGTGGAGGTGCTCTGCCCAGGGCAGGAAGGAACCCCTTTGGCGGAGACCAGCTGCACCGCCTCTTCATACCCTTGCTCACACACCATTTACCCCTCAGCCCTCTTCCTCCTCAACACCCAGGGGCACTCATTGTCATCTCTATGCAAACACTTCTCTAAGATCTCAAACCCGATGGTTCTAAAACAAAAGCAAAACCATAAAGACTCATCACCCCTTCCACTCATTCATTCATTCACTCATTCATTCATTCACTCAGTCATTCAACAAATATTTATTGAGCACTGACCATGAGTCAGGCACTATGCCAGGCACAGAGCATGCAGTTATAACCAAAATATTGTGTCTACAGGTGATGGAATATTATTCGGTCATAAAAAGAAATGGAATTTTGATATATAGTACAACATAGATCAAACTTGAAAATACTATGCTAAGTACAGTTAGCCAAACATGGAAGGACAAATATTGTAGGATTCCATCTATATAGGCAAATTTAGAGACAGAAAATAGAATAGAGGTTACCAGGAGCTGGGGGGAGGTAGGATGGGGAAGTTATTGTTTAATGGGCTCAAAGTTTATTTTGGAAATGATGAAAAAGTATAGGGTATAGACTGGGATGCTTACACAACAGTGAGAATGCATTTAATGCCACTGAATTGTACACTTACAAATGATTGAAATAATAAGTACTGTATGTATATTTTACCACCGTTAAAAACCAACAACAGGCCAGGTGCAGTGGCTCACACCTGTAATCCAAGCACTTTGGGAGGCCAAGGAGGGCAGATCACTTGAGGTCAGGAGTTAGAGACCAACCTGGCCACCATGGTGAAACCCCATCTCTACTAAAAATACAAAAAACTAGCTGGGCATGGTGTTGTACACCAGTAACCCCAGCTACTCAGGAGGCTGAGGCACGAGAATCACTTGAACCTGGGAGGCGGAGGTGGCAGTGAGCTGAGATCGTGCCACTGCACTCCAGCCTAGCGACAGAGCATCACTGTGTCTCAAAAACAAAACAAACAAAAACACCAGAAGTCCCTACCCACATGGAGCTTAGCTTCTAGAGGAAGCAGACAGTAAGCAAAATCAGTGAAATAGAAGAAAGATGGTGACACACGCTATGGAAAGAAATGAAGTCAGAGAAGGGAAGAGGGAGTGCTGCGTGGGGCTGCAGATTGGCTACGGTCAGGGAAGGCCTGGCTGGGGAGGACCCGTGGATCAGAGCCGTGGATAAGAGAGCATGTGGACATCCAGGATAAGCAATCCTGGATTGCGCAGTCCTAGAGTGTTGTGCAGGCTAGAATGCCAAGGCCCCAGGAGAGGACGCACTTCTGGTGCACGTGAGGCACTGCCAGGGGGCACTGTGGAGCTGGCAAAGGGGATAGGAATAGGAGAGGAGGTAAACAAGTTGATGCGCATTCACCAGAGGGCCCTGAACACCTAGAGGGCTCATCATGCACCCAGCATATATGCTGCAGTAACCAGCGCCTCGCTGGAGTACCTGCTGCACCCTCTACCAAGTACCTACCAAGCACCTCACCCTTCCCAGACCCGTCCCTCAGCTCTTCCCAGGGCCCACCTCTCACACCCTACCCTCCAACCCCACACCCTTGACACACGCCCCATACCTTGACCCCGCTCCCTCTGCACTCCCTCCCCCAAGCCAGGTATCTAGACGCCTTCTTGAACCTCCAGCCCTCTCCCAGCTTCATGGCAACAACATCCAGGCCTTCTAGCTCCTACCTGCCCAGCCCTCAGCCCAGCCCAGGGTAGTTCCACAGTCCTCACTCCCATTTCTCAGCTGAATACACCAAGTCTCAGACATATGGAAGGGCTTCAGCTTCTTAATGCTTCCCCTCCCCTCCCCTCCCCTTCCCTGCCCTCCCCTCCCCTCCCCTCTCCTCTCCTCTCCTCTCTTTTGAGATGGAGTTTTGCTCTGTCATCCAGGCTGGAGTGCAGTGGTGTGATCTCAGCTCACTGCAACCTCCATCTCCCAGATTCAAGTGATTCTCCTGCCTCAGCCTCCTGAGTAGCTGGGATTACAGGCGCACAAAACCATGCCCGGCTAATTTTTGTATTTTTAGTAGAGACGGGGTTTCACCGTGTTTGTCAGGCTGGTCTCAAACTCCTAACCTCAAGTGATCCACCCACCTCGGCCTCCCAAAGTGCTGAGATTACAGGCATGAGCCACCACACCTGGCCTCCTTAACAATTCTTCATCAGAGGAGGGAGGCCTGTATGCAATCACATAAAACAGGATCGAAGCTCTTGGAGGCAGCCCATGCACACACGCACATGTGTGTGTGCATGTGTGTGCACATGCCGCCCTAACAGCTCCCATGCAAGGCCCACACTATAGTAGAAATGGCTGCCACAGAGCTCTGTAGAGCAGGAGAGAAGGGAACTGGAGGGTGCAGGCTATTGGAAACAGCAGTCTGGATATGTTCTGTACAAGAGAAAGGCACAGGCTCACAGTACACTCAGAAGCAGCCCACCCTAAACCCTCCGGGCCTCATCGCCCTTGACTCCTTTCTTTCTCACTCAACCCGGCAGCCAATCCAACAACTAACCTGGGTAGCTCTGCCTGCAAAATTCCTCCGGAACCTGACCACTGCTCTCCACCACTGCCTCTCACCTGCGTGACTGCAGCAGCCTCCAAATGGGCTTCCGCCCTTGTTCCCCCACAGCCTGGTCTTGACCAGTAGCCAGAGGAACCTGGTTCTAAGTCATACCGTGTCCCTGCTCTGCTCAAACCCTGCCTGGCTCTCAGCTTCCTTCAGAGTCGAAGCCCTTGCAATGGTCTGTGAGCACCGCCCCTCCTGACTCCCTTGGCCACCTCCCCGTGACCTCACCTCCTACCTTGCCAGCCTCCCTCCTTCCACTGGCGTCTCTGGCCTCCTCGCCTCTCCCTGAACCGGCCAGGCCAGTCCTTCCTCAGGGCCTTTCTGCTGGCTGTTCCCTCTGCCCAGGAGTCCTTTCCCCCAAAATCAGCAGGGTTCCCCTGAATCAGGTCTTTGCTCAAATGTCACCTTCTCAATGAGGCCCTCCTTGACTACTCTCTTTAAAATTGAACCCATTCCCACAACACCCTCTACGTCCCCTTTCTGCTTCATTCTGTATAGCACTTATACAAGCAAGCAGACACTTAAATAACTGATGTAATTTGCTGTCTGTCTCCCTCCACTAGAGTGTAAACCCCCTGAGGGTAGATGTTTTTGTCTGTTCACTCCTTATCTCCAGTGCTTAGAACAGTACCTGGTACTAAATCGGTCTCCTGTTGAATGAATGAATGAATGAGTCCACCAGGAACTACAGTGAGGGTGAAGCTCCCAGGGAGGGGGCAAGCAGCAAAAGGAAAAAGAAGAGAATTGACATTTGTCTTAGCCTTTCTGTGAACTAAGCACTTCACATTCAGCAGACTGATGCCCAGAGAGGTGAAGTAACTTGCCCGTGGTCGCACAGCTTGAGAAGGGGCGGGGCAGTAAGATGTGTGTGTCTGCTTCAAAACCTGTTTAATTTACCCTGCGCTGCCTACAAAATTTTGGCACCCTGACCTGCTGGATACTGTTTCCACCCTGATTGTTCCCCTAAATGCTGTTTCTGACAGTTCTCCCCCTACCCCCAGGTGGCAACAAGCACAGCCCTCCGTTTCCCCACCCACACCACACCCACTGGGAATCCTGTTCTGGAAAACCCTGGTGCCCAGTGGTCTGGGTTCTATTACTAAGAACCCCTGTGACCTTGAGCAAGGCTGGTCCCCCTCCCTCCACACGCCTTCACTCCTCACTGCCCCATGCCCACTCCACACCACACACTCACTGGGAGCATGGAGCTGCACTAGAAGATCCCGGAGATTCCTCTGAGCCTGATTTAAGTCCCAGACACCTTCTATAGCAGGACAAAGCCCTAACCTCCACCCAGGCTCCCACTAGCGTATCTGTCTCGCAGAGCGCCTGGGGTGGCTGAACTCCGGTGGAGAGCTGCTGAGATGAGAAGGGCCTGGGCTTACAGAACTCCCCACTACAGGGCACCAGGTCAATGAGGCTTCCTTAAACTAGTGAATGAAGTGAATAAACCTGAGCACCACAGGCCTCCTGGGGTGTTGCCAGGAGTCTGAGGGCGGGTCATTTGCTTTTTCGGATGAGACCGCCCCTCTTTGGCCGCACCCACTTTTCAAACCTAAGTCTCTGCAGCTCCAGTGGAAGCCCACCTGGGTTTATCCCTCTGGTCTGGCTCCCTTAGGTTCTGGGTCAGCCTTAACAAATGTTCCATGGAGGTGTTGTAAGGATTCCACTGGATTAATCCATGCAGAACGCCTGCCCAGTGCCTGGAACCCGTAAACGGCAAATGTTAGCTAGGGTCGGTGATGATAGGAGGGGCTCCCCAACGGGGCCCATCTTCTATTCCTCCTTCCAGATTTTGCAAGCTCAGCTGAAAGGACAGAAATTGGGATTCTGGGGAGAAAAGCAGCTGAGTCTAAAAAGTTAGGCTATGTGGAGAGAGTAAGGCTGGAGAAGGGAAAAGTTTACTGAGCAACTACGATGTGTAGAGTCATCTTCTTTCACCTCACTGCACTCTGAGCCCACGATGCCACTGCCTGCCTCCTGCTGAATGTCCATGCACCTCTGTCGTAGCTCACACCAGATTTGCAAGTATTTCTTTCCCCTTCTGTCTTTCCTGTCATGGACCTCCTTGGAGGAAGGGCTGGACCACATCCTTGTGTGTGTGCCAGAGCCTTGGAAGCATGCAGTCAGGGCAGCCTTACCCAATTTCCTAAATCAGGAAATGCAGACGTGAGGAAAGGAAGCACATTGCCCAGGGTCATGCAGCAGGTGAGTGCAGCAGCTGGGTTGGGCTGTGTGACTCTGCACAGAGGAGTGGGTGAGGAAGAAGAGCCACTAAGGACAACAGAGCTGGGGGAGCGGGGGAGAGGGGACCTAGCTGGGCACTGGGGACGAGGAGTCTGGTCTTACAGCCTCTGTGATGTAGCAACATCAGCTGCACCACTGCTGCGTCCCCTGCACTTGCTGTGTCCCCTGTGCCGTGCTAAGAGCTTCACACACATGATCTCATTTCATCCTCCCAGCTGTCCTGGGAGGTAGGTCCCCTTTGCTTATCCCCATTGTATAGGTGAGAACACTGAGGCCCCGGAAGGCAAAGTGACCTGCCCACGACCACACAGCTGGAAAGAGAAAGAGTCAGGATTAGAATTCAGTTCCTTCTGACTCGAAAGCCCATGTTCTTAACTGCTACTCTATTTTGCAGACTTTAGAAGAGGCAGGAGCCACCCCGCCTTTCCCAGAATGGCCTAGTTCTCACCATCTCTATTTGAGACTCATTGATTGATTATTGATGGATGTATTCGTGGTCTGGCTCTGGGGCCTCTTGGCCAGGCCCTGGGCAAGGACAAGAATGGGGATGAGGTGGGGGTCTTCCAACCCCAGGAAAGGCCCTCAGGCTGCCTCCCCCAACCCCCAGCATCCCTGCTTCTGGCCTCCACCACTGCCAACTTCCCTCTGCCCCTGGATTTAAAGTCACAGTGACAATTAATCACCCAATGACATGGAGGGCAGGCTGCAGAGGAGTTAATTAATTAGGGAAATTTCTCCTGGCCCTTTGAAGGTGAAATGTATGGGGAGGGGACAGGGCCAGGGACAGTTATTATTCAAGCTGAACAAGCTGACTCTGGGAGGCTTCGAGAAGAACTCCAGGAGAGCTTTGAAAGGATGGAGACCTCACCAGGGTAGCCTGGAGCCCAGCCAAGACTGCCCCGCTTAGCGCAGCTCGAGGTTTCGGACACAGTGGGATGGGATCCTCCTGCGCCAATGGGCTGGGGCAGCCCTCGAGGCAGAAGGGCCTCTAGGAACCCAGGGTGATAAGAAACCAAAGCTGTTACCTGCATTCCCTCACCAAATCAAAATAGCCAATAACACTGCATATGCCCAAACCCCTGGAGAATGATTTGGGTGTCCTTTGCACAGCTTGGATGCTCCAGACACACAGGTAACTGGGAGGGGACCCTGTCAGACCAGCACAGGCTGCAGCGGGAAGGGGAGCTCCAGTCTTTTCAGTGTCTCCCTTCCTCCCTCTGCCACCGTAGCCTGGAGGGGTTGATCCTCTTGCGCTGGCTGGGGTTTCCTGTTACCTGCCAGGCTGGGCAGCTGCCCATTCTCACCCACAGCTGGAGTAGGCAGTTGACTTGGTCATGAGATTTAGAAACAGCAGGACACTCCCCCCGACCACGCACCGGGTGTCACCCTTCTGCAGTGCGAAGACTTGGGAACTGGAGAGGTATTGAGGTGACAAAGGTGCTTAGGACCTGTATTCCACCTTGAAAGCACCCACAGACCCTCCTACACCATTGACAGAGGAGGCAAAGGTCTGAGTCCCAAACGTGGTAGATGTGAAGCTCCACGGGATCACAAAGGAGGGCTTCAAGGAGGTGGTGTCATCGGGGGTGAACACCTGGAAAGAAAGCTGAAATTTCAACAGGCATCCATTCCAGGCAGTGGGAGCAAAGAAGAGGGGTAGCAATTTGCACAGCGCATGTGGGGAAGGGTGAGGCGGTGGGCAAGGTGAGCTCAGTCTATGGTGGGTGGACAGGAAGCCTGAGGACGGGGCATGAGGCAGGAGAATCGAGGTGGCCGGTGATGGAGCACCATAGAGGATGGGGCCGGACACTACTCAAACATGGTGGGAAGTCAGCGGGAGTTCTGAGACAGGGCCTGTCTCGATGGAGGGCTCTGGGCTTAGAAAGAGCCTATGGCAGCTAGGGACAATGGGTTCTTTGGAGAGGGGTGAGGCGAGGTGGAAACCAGTGGGAAGCCAGGTTTCACGGTCCAGGAGAGAGATGAGGATGGCTTCAGCCAGGAGACAGAGCAAGGGGGAAGGGAGCTCCGGTTCACTGTCCACAAACTCCGTGCTGGGTACCGCACCAGAAGCTGCACATTCACCTTCTCCCTTGGATCTCAGAACCTTTATTATCTCCAGGGTTCCTGGGCACCTAGGGGGGCTGATGAAGCTGGGGTGAGGAGGTTCTGTACACCTGTGCAGGTATCTTTTCTCCATTCTCTCCTCCCCTCTGCCTCTTGACATCTCCTTTCCACCCTGAAAAAGGACAAGGTGCCTGGACACACTGCCAGAGCCCAGCTCAGGGTTCCTCACAGCGAAATCGTGAAAAGCAAGGCCATGCAGCCCACGCCATCCCAGCCTCCTCCCCCATCCCTGCCCCCTCCAATCATTTGTACGACAGGAAGAGAACCTAATCCCGAATCTGAAAAACTATGTGATGGAGGATTTACAGTATTAGAAGGCAAACAGTGGCAGGTGTAATTAGGAGAAAAATTTGTCATGCTCTCGACTCGGGGAAGAGAAGGGAAGGTCTGGCATCACAATCTCCCCGGTGTTTACCCAGCGTGCGCACACACGCGGGGGAGCGGGCGCTGGCCACGGGCAGATTAATATTTGATGCAAGGAAGAGAAACGCATGCTGTTCATGTTTATTTAGGATATTGTGAAATACAGTGAAATTTGCAATTTTATTGGATTTGGGGGGACGGTGTTTTGGAGAAGTCTTAAGCCGCATGGTAGGACACGCACATCTCTCTGGAGCATAGAGGCACCAGCTTTGGTGGCGAGCCCCCTCTACCCCCCTTCCCAAATCCAAACTCCTAGTTCCATTCCCCTCCTGAAATGAGAGAGGATTGGCCCCAGGAGTATGGGTGGAATAAGACAGAAATCTCAGCTGGGCCTCTTAATTTGGAGTTTAGTGGCATGTGGCTGGCACAGAGAGAGGCCATCTCTTGAGGGAGGGGAATTCTTGTCAATTACACAAGGGCTGGAAGCCAGGGCTGGGGGGCTTTAAGCACTGGTGACCCTGGCCCAGCTTGTGGGGCACTGGGAGGGAGTGGGGAGAAATGGGAAGAATGCGGGATAAAGAGCTGTTCTCTTTGTATCCAAGAAACTGGTTCATGGAAAGGGCCTTAGACGGCATGAGTCTAACCTTCCTCCCCAAAGGAAGGGCCCAACTCTCCCATTTTTCTTTCCCCAAGTGGGGTCATCTAGCCTGTGCCTCCACATCCCCAGTGTTGAGAGCTTGTTAGCCCATTTCATTGTCAGATATTGCCCAGTGGAGAACTTTTCCTCAGAAACAGCTTCCAAACTATGTAGTGAGGTTGGGACTGGGGGAGGGGAGGTGAAATAAGGATCAGGGCACATGTTATGCTCACATTTGTCTTAAATAAAGGACAGATCAACAGACAGTGCTGCTTGCATGCACAGTATATTTCTGAAGAAACACATAACAATTGGTAACAGTGGTTGTTTCTGGAGAAGGAAGCTAGATGACGATGAGCCAGAGGAGCCTGGGCAGCCAGAGAGACCTACTTTTCACGGTACACCCTTTGACCAATTTGAATTTTTCATCATGTGCACTTAATATTTTTTCCTCAATAAAAATCCGATTTTCATTTTTAAAAAGAACATATTTTCTACTCCAAGAACAAGCTGAGATGAAGAGAAAATAGTATGGTATGAAAAAGCCATAGGATGAGCTATCGGAAATAGAGGAAAGAAAGGGCTGCTAGGAAACGGAAGACGCAGTAGCAGAATGTACACTACGCATGCTGGTGGGTGGGCGCACGCACGGAGAAATCACACTGATCTCTATATTCAACCAAAGGCTGTTTCCTTGCAGCTTCCACCACTTTCCCACTGTCCTAGTTCTACCAACTGGGTCATGCAGAGAAGTCCTTTCCCTCTGCCCCATGGCAGCCCTTCAGGTGTTTGAAGATAGAATGAAATTCCCCTAGAACTGTGGCTGGCACCTATAAATATCCGAGCTGGCCCTCTCGCAGTGACTTCTCTCCCCCACCACATCTTGCCACTCCTTTTCTCCAGGACATGACTTCTCCTGCCATCATGAGGCCTGCCCCTGAGGTCAAACGCTCCTCTTAGGCCGGGAGCTCAGAGTGGGGCCGAGATGCCTCCAGGTTGGGGCCGTCTGTGTAGTTGTCTCACACTCTCTGATTTGGACAGAGGTGCCACCTTCTTCAGCACAAACTGTGGACCTCTGGAGCCTGATGGCCTCAGAGACCATCCAATTCCCCCATTTTAAAAAATGGGTAGGCTGGGCCCACGGTGGCTCACGCCTGTAATCCCAGCACTTTGGGAGGCCAATGCAGGCGGATCACCTGAGGTCAGGAGTTCGAGACCAGCCTGGTGAACATGGTGAACCCCATCTCTACTAAAAATATGAAAAAGTAGCTAGGTGTAGTGGTGCACACCTGTAGTTCCAGCTACTTGGGAGGCTGAGGCACGAGAATTGCTTGAACCTGGGAGGCGGAGGTTGCAGTGAGCCGAGATCATGCCACTGCACTCCAGCCTGGGTGACAGAGTGAGACTCTATCTCAAAAAAAAAAAAAGGGTAAACTGAGGCCCGGGACAGGGCAGAGACTGGCCTGAGGTCATAGAAACGAGATCTTCCTGTATCTACTTCTCCTTCCTCTTGTGAGCCCTCTGAAGCTCCCAGCAAGATGAAACCTTGGGCAGGTCCCTGGAGAAGTGGGAGGAACACTAGCCAGCCTGGTGCTGGAAGTGGCTCTGCTTCCAGGATAGACAGAGAGCAACAGATCCCAAGGCAGGGCAAGCCAGACAGGGCGTGAGGTTAACTTGGGCTTGCAGGAAAGACAGAGGTGAGGCAGGCACCAGCATGCGGTGTGGTGTCAGGGGGAGGGTGGCTATGCTGATGCTTGAGTGTACCGGTGTGTGTATGTGTGTGTTGTGCATGCACACGTGAGTCTGCATGGTGTGAGGTGTGTGCCTGTGTAAGTGCAGGGACTCTGTGTGCGCATATGAGTACTGGAAAATATGCACACTGACAGTGAGCAGGGTGTGAGTGTGTGTACCTGTATGCTCTCCCCCTCTGCTACAGCCCTCAGCACACTGACTTGTCTGCATTTGTTCCTAAAGCTGCCTCTTCCCCTGAGCTATAACCTGAGATTCTGTCTTTAAAAAGAAAAAAAAAAAAATCTCAGTAGTCCCAAAGCCAAGTGCAGCCCATGGCATATAGTAGGTGCTCAGTCAGTGTTTGCTGGACTGACCTGGATTGAATTGAATTGAACCGAACTGAACTGAATTTCCCGTCTGTCTCTGTGCATAGGAGTCTGTACTGGGGAGAGGGAATGAATCTGTGCCACGTGGGCAAATGCTCGTGGAGTGTCTGTGCATGCGTGTCTGGGGTGAGTCTTCACATTTACATGCAGGTCTGTGTGCATGCTGTGAATGTGCCCTGGCACAAGCAAATTCAAACCACATGGTGGGAATGTGCATACGTGTGTATGCATGTGCGTGTGTGTGTGTGCATGTGCCCGCTCCCGCAGCCTTCTCATACATGCGGGCGCCCCCTGGCCCCCCAGCTTCAGCTCAGCCGGGCTTCTTCCCTGTAAACCTGGAGCAGCTAAAATTAGTATGAAAATGGTAGTGTTCGGTTAAAAGGAAGGGGGGTGGGAAGAGATGAGGGTGCCCATGAGTGCTATTTTATTTCTCAGTGAGAGGATAAAGTGATTTTTCCTACATAATTTTTGATGTAGAGGCTAAATTAGGCCGGAGAAGAGGGACAAAGCAACTTTCGCCCTCATTAGTATTCTGGCCGCGTTGGCCCAGGCACGGCAGTTATGTATTTTTGCAAGTATGCATATAATTTATTGTGGAGAACACAATTTACATGGTAGTCGATGCCTGTTTTATAGCCTCACAAATAGATGTATGAACTCAAGCATATAATGGCCCAACCAGCAGGCGCAAATACGTTCTAAATCTTCTAAATGTGCTTCACAAAAATGTAACTGAGGAATATAAAACAGATCAATTCTTGCATGTTATATATTGGTTTTTGATTTACAAATCTAATCTGGGACATTTCTTCAGAAATGAGGGGATTTTTCCCCCACTCCTTCCCCTCCTCTTCTTCCACCAACTTCTCTGTGCACAGACCTCGCCTGCTGGTCAGGTGCCGGCAGGCACTGCCACTTCTGGGATATGTGTAGGTGCCCGTGCGTGTGCTCCTGTGTGGGGGGCACACTCTTGCCTGTCTGCCTGGGTGCACACTCGTATGCGTGTCAGGAATCTGCAGACCTCAGGTGGAAGGAGAGAGTGCTTTCTCTCCATCTGTGTCACCTCCCCCATCTGAGGCTGAAAATTTGGGGAGAAGGGCTGATGAGAGAACCCCATGGGGGTGTGGGCATCTCTCAGATATGTTCCCTCTGGGCTCCTGCTTAAATGGCCTATTTTCTTCTGAGACCCAAGCTGTCTTCATGACTTATTGGAGCAGAAAAGGGAATGAGGGTCCAAGGCATGAAATTAAACTAACATGTGTTGAGTTGCATTTTAAAAGTGCATTTTATTGAAAATATTTTAATCAACCTACCTTTAGGCACACAGCTTTTTAAAAAGCCCATTCCATCAATAGTTGAATGGACACATAAATGATGGTGTATTCATAAAATGGAATATGATACAGCAAAGAAAATTTGAGCCAACGATTGCTTCCTGCAACAAGGGGAATCTCACAAACAGAATGTAAAATGCAAGAAGCCGGACCCAAAAGAGGACCCGCTACATGATTGGATTTATCAAGTCCAGAGCATGAATTGAACCCAACTATTGTATGTAGAGATGGCAAAACTATCAAGGAAAGCAAAAGTATTTGCCATAAAAGTCAGAATGGTGGTTTTCTCTGGGGAGGAGGATTGGATAGAGTACAGGAGGGGCTTCTGGGGAGATGGTAATATTCTTCTTGAACAAGTGGTGGTTTCATGCATATTCACTTGGTGATAAATTACTGAGCGGTACTTTTAAAAAATCCACTTTTCTGTATGTGTCTTATATTTTACAATCAAAGCATTTACAAAAATAGCCCTTAAGGACTTATAATAAAAAGCAGGCGCCTCAGCTCCACCCTCCCCAGCCCTGTTTCTCTGAAGGCAACTACTGGTAACCATTTCCGGATGTTCTCTCCAATCTCTAGAAACGTTGTGGAGCTTCTTTCAAATCTCTCTATCAGTGAAATTGTGTAATCCTTTTTATTTCTGTAAGGTCAGTAGTAAGGTCTCCACTTCCATTCCAGACGTTAGTAATTTCCGTTTCCTCTCTTTTTTTTTTTTTCCTCTCGGTCAATTTAGCTAAAGGTTTGTCAATTCTGTCGATCATTTCAGAAAACCAACTTTTGGTTTTGCTGATTTTTCTCTATCGTTTTTCTAATCTCTGTTTCGTTTATCTCTGCTGTAATTTTTTAATTTGCTTGCTTTGGATTTAGTTTGCCCTTGTATTTTTAGTAAGGTGGAAGGTTAGGTTATTGATTTGAGATCTTCTATTTTAATGTAAGTGTTTACAGCTATAAATTTCCCTCTGAGCACTGCTTTTACTGCATCCCATAAGTTTTGGTATGTTGTGTTTTTGTTTTCATTCATCTCAAAGTATTTTCTAATTTCCCTTGTTAGTTTTTGGCCCTTTGGTTAGTTAGGAGCGTGTTGTTTCATTTTTACATATTTGTGAATTTTCAAATTTCCTTCTGTTTTTGACCTTCTCACTTCATTCCTCTGTTGTCAGAAAACATATTTTGTGTAATTTCAATTTTTCTCAGTTTATTGAGATTTGATTCGTGGCCTAAGATGCAATCTATGCTAGAGAATGGTCCATGTGCACTTGAGAAGAACCTGTGTTCTGCTGTTGTTGGGTGGAATGTGCTCTTAGATCCCTGTTAGAAAGCAGTGTCTGTTAGGTCTAGCTGGTTTACAGTGTTTTAAAGTCTTGTATTTCCTTACTGATCTCCTAGCTAGTGTTCTATCCATTACATCAATGGGATGTGATACTTATAATGTACAAGTCACAGCCCTAATTTCAGGAGGTTCACAATCCAGTGGGGGTGGGGGAGCTTCATGTCTACCCAGCTGGGCCACCCCATCCTTGATCTCCAGTACAGGAGGATCGCCCTCACCCCTATACTGCCCTGCAGCCTGGGGTCTTGGGCTGCTGTGAAACTCCCCATCAGCCTCAAGTATCTCCCTCTCTCCCATTCCCAGGGTTACTAACCCTGGTGCAAACAAAGCAGAACAAAGCAGAACTGGAAGAGGTCTCAAAGACCATGTGGAGGTCAATGCCCTTGTGGTACAGATAGGGAAACTGAGGCCCAGAGAGGGGCAAGATCTCATTCCAAGTCTCCTGGAGCCAGGCCCAGTGATGTCCTATCAATCATCTGCTCAGCCCACAGCACCACGATCCAGTGGCTATGGAGAAAAAGGGACCTGCTGATGTCACCTTCTGTGTCATTTCCATTGTGGCAGACAAGGCCAGTATTAAAGGGGGTGAGGGGGCTGTGCTGAATGCACATCCCAGAGCACTTAGAAGACCTACGCTTCCATCCTAGCTTGACCACTCTGAGCTGTGTGAGCTTGAGCAAGTCACTCTCCTGCTCTGAACTTCAGTTTCCTTATATGCAAAATAGAAAACATCGTTAAGCACTACCACCATTCATTGAGTCCCTACCATGTACCCAGTACTGTACCATACAATTTCATTCAATTCTCCCGACGGCCTTGGGAGAGGTCAGTACCTTTGGCATAGGAGGAAAGGGAGGCCCCATAAAGCAAACCACCCACCCAAAGCAGTCCTCACTCTCTTTCTTTCTTTTTTTTTTTTTTTGAGACGGAGTCTCCCTCTGTCGCCCAGGCTGGAGTGCAGTGGCCAGATCTCAGCTCACTGCAAGCTCCGCCTCCCGGGTTTACGCCATTCTCCTGCCTCAGCCTCCTGAGTAGCTGGGACCACAGACGCCCGCCACCTCGCCCGGCTAGTTTTTTGTATTTTTGGTAGAGTCGGGGTTTCACCGTGTTAGCCAGGATGGTCTCGATCTCCTGACCTCGTGATCCACCCGTCTCGGCCTCCCAAAGTGCTGGGATTACAGGCTTGAGCCACCGCGCCCGGCCAGAATCCTCATCCTCTTAAGGCTCCAAAGCTAAAACACAGAAGCTGCCCCACCACATGGCCCTACATCCACTCTTGCAATGTGGGTTTACATATTTACGGGGGGAGGCGGGGTGCAGGTGAAGAGGGACTGAGCATCAGCTGACACTCACCATGGGATTACTGTTCATTTCCTCAGGTATGATCCTGGCACGGCCAGTTACTGAGAGGTACTTACTGAAGTCATTCCACACGAAATCATCTGATATCTGGGATTTGCTTTCAACTTCCCTGGCAAAAAAAAAAAAAAAACAAGAAAAAACAGGGGACAGATGAAACGAGATGGACAAAGCTAATAATTGTTGCAACTGAGTGGTGGGTACTCGGGGTTCATTAAATGCTCTCTCCGGCTTTTAATGTTTGAAAATTTTCACAAGAAAACATTAAGGAAAACCTTCGGGTGTCCTGACTCCAGGTAGAGCCCACCTCGGGAGAGCTGGTAGTTTTCATATAACCTTGCCCCTGCTGGGGAACCCACCCGAACCTCTCAGCGTCCCCGATGCCAGCAGGGGTCTGGTCTCTGGATGGGGTTGGCTGTACGGTCTAGAACACAGGTGTGGCTGCGTAACCACATGTGTTTCCCCGCCTGCCCTGGTCACCCAACCGCAAGGGGACCCACCGTTCCCCAATATCAGGACCATCAAGACAGCCATTTTCTCCCTTGACCCAGGACAGCCCTCCTGAGGGAAAATGGAAGGAACCGAGGCCTTTGCTTTAAATAATGGCGGCGGGGGCGTGGACGGGATGGCCTTTCAGTTCCCTTCCCAGACAAACACATCCCAGCTGGGGGTCTTCTCCTGCCAGGAAGGGGAGGCTTGAGCTGGACTTCTAGGCCTCTATTCACAGCTAGCATCCCCATGGCAACAAGCCAGTTAGAGGGGCCTCGGCCCGTCCCCCTGGGGCCACTTATCTGCACCCACCTCAGGAGGGCGGCATTAATAGGCTGGTGCCTGCTCCCAGCTCCCAGGCCTCCCCGTGACTCCCACCCACACCCCACAGACACTGTCCCTGATGTAAGGAACCCAGGAGACAGGGGCCCCCATCCGTGGCCACACACTCACACACACACCACACACATTCTCTCTCTCAAACTCTCCTCCTGTCATACACATACATGCGCACACTCTGTCTCACATACACACACACTCAACACATTCACGCACAGAAGTATACCTTTCTCACAGGCGCACAACCTCTCACACTCTCCCCCTCACATACACACCCGCAAGCACACAGTCTCTCACATTCTCTCACACACTCTTCCTCCCTCTCTCACATACATGCTAACTCTCCTGGTCTCTCTCACATACACACACACCCAGCACACACACACACCACACACACACACCACTCTCTCACAAATGCACACACACGAACACACACATACATACTCATGCACACACACATACACATTCTCATACTCTCACACATACACACTCATGCACACACACTCACACATACACAGTATACCTTTCTCACAGGCACACACACTCACACTCTCCCCCGTCTCTGTCTCTCTCTTACATACACACCCGCAAGCACACATTCTTTCACACACTCTTCCTCTCACGCACACACACTCTCCCGGTCTCTCTCACATACACACATACCCAGCACACACTCTCATACACCACACACACACACCACTCTCTCACAAATGCACACACACGAACACACACACTCATGCACACACACACTACACATTCTCATACTCTCACACACACACTCACACACACATACACAGTATACCTTTCTCTCTCACAGGCACATTCTCCCTCGTCTCTCCCTCTCTCTCATACCCGCAAGCACACATTTTCTCACACACGCTCTTCCTCTCACACACATACACACACTCTATCTCTCTCACATACACACACCAGCACACACACTTACACACACACCAGCACACACTTTCTTACACACTCAGTACACAATCTCTTACACACACACCACCACACTCTCTTACACACATACACACCAGCACATACTCTTAACACACACATACACACCAGCACACACTCTTAATACACACATACACACCAGCACACACTCTTACACACACCCCAGCACACACTTTCTTACACACACACACCAGGACACACTCTCATACATGCGTGCCCACACCCTGCGGTCAGTTCAGTGGGAGGAAGGAGGAGACAAACATTGACCCCCTACTGATACGCTCCCACCCGCACACTCAGTCACACCACAGCGCTCTCATCTGGGAAGCTCCTGGCTCTGGTGTCAGATGCCAGACGCCCCAGTGTGGGCAGCATGGTGCTACCATGCAGCAGTAGGTAAGCTACAGAACCTCTCTGCCTCAGTTTCCTCATCTCTACCTTGAAAATAATTAGACCAACCACCTATGTCAGGTGTAAAGCTTACAGTTCATCATGAGAACACAATAGGTGCCCAATAAATACTTCCTCCTTCCTCCCACTGAACGTGGGAAGATTCTGTTGTCTTTGGAAGACTGTGGGGCTCTGCCTTAGTGAGGTCTGGGAGTCGCACAGCTCGGCAGGTGGGCAGGGCTCTGCCGTGGACCAGGGGTCTGATGTGGGCAGCCGAGTGCTTTCTCAGAGCCTCGGTCTCCTCCTCTCTGGGGCCATGGGGACTAACAAGTTAAGAAGGCATTTAATACCGTGCTTGATATGTCCTCAGTGTTGGTAGTGTTGTAGGAATAAGAATAATGAACAGAACCATGATGCTGAGGATGGCAAAAACTATCTGTAGAAAGAGGGCTTACTGTGTCCCCAGCTCTCCACTGACACATGAGCTCGGCTGATCCTCGAAAGTCTATGTGAGAGCTAGAATATCCCGATTTCACAGATGGGAAATGAAGGTTTGGAGACATTAAGAAACTCATTCAGGCCACAGAGCTAGAAAGTGGTGGTGTGGGGATTGGAGCCCAGGCAGCCGGCTCTGTGCTGATCTCAGGGCCACAGTGCAGTGCTCGGGAAGTGGTGCTGCTGTCATTATTAATTAGAGACAGCGGATGGGTCACAGATCTTCTCAGCCGAGAGCCAGAGCCCTCACTTGGCAGAAGACAGGCATGAGGGCCTAAGTGGGGCAGCTCCTCACTGAGGTCACCCCTGCGGTCAGCAGAGCTCTGGGCACCGCCTGGTCACGTGCCCAACATCACAGGCCCAATCTCGTGTTCCTAGAGTGCCCTCCCCCAGATCAGGCTGCTGAGGAGAATTTAGCATCTGCAGCTGACTGGGACGGCATGGGGACTGGGGGACCTGAGTGGACTCTCGGTGGCAGAGATCCCTGAATCCTCCCATAAATCCCCCCATATCATCTTTCTTTTATCCCTTCTTCCTCCGTCCCTCTCTCTCTTCCCTCTTTCCTTTCCCCTTAAATAAGTTTGAATGTTTCAGTTCCTTGTAAGCGATCTCTCACCCTCACCAAGAGTGTGCCCCTACCGTGCCCCATTCTCCAAGCTGGACGCCACACGGGGATACCTCTGCCGCTTCTGCAGAATCCCTGGCCTGGCCCAAGGAAGCCAACCCCCGCAACTTCTTCGTTTCCTCCTCTGTAGAATTGGGGTATTGAGTCCTAATTCACAAGGTTGTTGTAAGGACTAATGGAGAGAGCTTAGAAAAGCCAGAGCGAGCCAGACACGGTGGCTCACATCTGTAATCCCAGAACTTTGGGAGGCTGAGGCGTGTGGATCACCTGAGGTCGGGAGTTTGAGACCAGCCTGGCCAACATGGTGGAACCCTATCTCTACTAAAAATACAAAAATTAGCCGGGCTTGGTGGCAGGCGCCTGTAATCCCACCTACTTGGGAAGCTGGGCAGGAGAATCACTTGAACCTGGGAGGCGGAGGTTGCAGTGAGCCAAGATAGAGCCATTGCACTCCAGCCTGAGCAACAGAGTGAGACTCTGTCTCGAAAGAAAAAGAAAAAAAGAAAGAAAAGCCCAAAGCGAGGCCGGGAGCAGTGGCTCAAGCCTATAATCCCAGCATGGTAGGAGGCTGAGGTGGGAGGTAGCTGCAACTACAGGCATGCTCCACCTCAACTAACTTTTTATTTTTTGTAGAGACAGGGTCTCCCTATGTTGCTTAGGTTGGTCTTGAACTCCTGGGCTCAAACCATCCTCCTGCCTCAGCCTCCCGAAGTGCTGGGATTACAGGCATGAGCCACTGTGCCTGGCACAATACTATTAATTACAGCCCTCCTACTGTGCAATAGAACACCTCCTATCTAACCATAACTTTGTATCTGTTGACTAATCTCTCCCTATCCCGACTCCTCACCCCCAGCTCCCTGCTTCTGGTAACCACTATTTTACTCTCTACGAGTAAAGAATTTTCTTAGATTCTACATAAGAATAAGATCATGCAGTATTTGAATTTCTGTGCCTTGCTTATTGCACATAACATAATGTCCTCCAAGTCCATCTATGTTGGCACAAATGACAGGATTTCGTATTTTCATGGATTAATAGTATTCCATTGTTTCTATGTACCACATTTTCTTTTTCACTCATCCACCATGGACACTTAGGCTGATTCCATATCTTGATCATTGTGAATAGCCCTGCAATAAACATAGGACTGCAGATGTCTCTTTGACATACTGATTTCATTGCCTTTGGATATATCCCCAGTAGTGGGATTACTGGATCATAGTAGTTCTATTCCTTCCTGGATCATAGTACTTTCCTTTCCTTTTTCCTTTTTCATTTCCTTCCTTCCCTTCCTTCCTTCCTTCCTTCCTTCCTTCCTTCCTTCCTTCCTTTCCTCCCTTCCTCCCTCCCTCCCGCCTTCCTTCCTGTCTTTCTGTTCTTTTCTTTCTGAGATAGGGTCTCTCTCTGTTGTCCAGGCTAGAGTACAGTGGTGTAATCACAGCTCATCACAACCTTGAACTCCTGGGCTCAAGCAATCCTCCCATCTCAGCCTCTCAAAGTGCTTGGATTACAAGCTATTTTTAATTTTTTGAGGAACCTCCATACTGTTTCCCATAGTGGCAATACAAATTTACATTCCCACCAACACTGTATAAGACTTCCCCTTTCTCCACATCCACACCAGCACTTGTTATTTTTTTGTCTTTTTGATAATAGCCATTCTAACTAGGGTAAGATGATATCTCATTGTAGTTTTGATTTGCATCTTCCTGATGATTAGTGATGTTAGGGCCAAATGAAATGGCTCACATCTGCAATCCCAGCACTTTGGGAGGCTGAGGTGGGCAGATCACTTGAACTCAAGAGTTTGAGACCAGCCTGGGCGACATGGCGAAACCCTGTCTCTACAAAAAATACAAAAATTAGTCAGGCATGGTGGCACACATCTGTGGTCTCAGCTACTCAGGAGGTTGAGGTGGAAGGATGGCTTGAGCCTGGGAGGTGGAGGTTGCAGTGAGTCCGGATCGCACCACTGCACTCCAGCCTGGGTGAAGAGCCAGATCCTGTCTCAAAAAAAAAAAAAAAAAAAAAAGTGATGTTAAACATTTTTTCATATACTTGTTGGTCATTTTCATTTCTTCTTTAGAGAAATGTTTATTCAGGTCTGCTGCTTGATTTTTAATCAAATAATTTGTTTTCTGTTTTTTTGAGACAAGGTCCCAAGCTGGAGTGCAGTGGCATGACCATGGCTCACTGTAGCCTCAACTTCCTGGGCTCAAGCAATCCTCCCTCCTCAGTCTCCTGAGTAGTTTTCTGCTACTGAGTTGTTTAGTTCCTTACATCTTCTGGAGAGTAACCCTTTATCAGATGCATAGTTTGAAAATACTTTCTCCCATTCTGTACCTCACTCTGCCGATTGTTTTCTTGGCTGGGCAGAAGTTTTTCAGTTTGATGTCATCCCACTTTCTTCATCTGCTTTTGTTGCCTGTGCTTATGAGGTCTTATCCAAAAGACCCTTTCCCAGACCAACGTCATAAGGCATTTCCCCCATGGTTTCTTCTAGTAGCTTTATAGTTTGGGGTCACACGGACTCTTAAAGATAGAAAGGACCTTAGAAATCAACTTACCCGACTCTTCACTATCCAGATGGAGAAACTGAGGCACGGGGAAGGGTGGGCTGGAAGTTACGAGCATTTAGGTGGCAGTGTTGCTGGCGAGATCTCCCAGCACAGTCCTTGGATTGAGGGGCAAGGATGGGTGATGTCCTCTCATTGTTCTAAGAGGTTGCCAAAAAATCATGCTGGGGACAGGTGAACCAAGATACTGAGAAAGGGGTGGCATTCGTTTCCTAGCACTGCTGCAACAAATTGCCACAAGCTTGGTGGCTTCAAGAGACAGGATTGTATTCTCTCACAGTTTCAGAGTCCAGAAGTCTGAAATCAAGGTGTTGGCAGGGCTGCTTCCTTCTGGAGCTCTGAAGGAGAATCTAGTCCATGTCTTTCTCCCGCCTTCTGGAGGCTGCCGGCAATCTTGGTGTTCCTGGGCTTGTAGCTGGGCGCCATTCCAATCTCTGCCTCTGTCTTCACATGGCCTTCTTCTCTATGTTCCTCTGTGTCTCAAATCTCCCGCTTCTGTCTCTCATAAGGAAACTAGCTATTGGACTTAGACCCACCCTGGATTCAGGATGATGTCATCTCAAGATCCTTAATTACATCTGCAAAGACTCTATTCTAAATAAGGTCACATCACAGGCACTGGGATTTAGGTTTTGGCCATATCTTTTGAGGAACACAGTTGAACCTGCTCCGAGAGATCCCAGGGTCACCATGGAGGAGGAGAGAGCAGTAGCAGCCCCAGAGGCAACCCTCTCAGTGATGGCCTATCTTCCCAGGCCGGGGCATGCCCTCCTTTCTCATTCCCGCCCTGCAGATGAGTAAACTCAGACCTGCTGCTGGCTCCTGCCACTGGGGCCAAGACCAGCTATGTATTGGAGTGCCAAGTCTTTGAGGGACGTTTTCGCGTCTTCCCACTTGAGGGGCACTACACTGGATGCTGGGGAGGAGCCGAGTTCCTCTTTCCGAGGCTCTCACAGTCTCCCAAGGGAGCCAAACCCAAACTCCCACAAGGAGGCCTGAGACTGCGGGGCAGAGGCCACCACAAAGCTGTGGGGCTGCTGAGGGGACAAGGAGGAGATGAGGGAGGGCCAGGAAGTGAAGAGAAGGATTTTGAAGGAGAGAAGTGGGGAGGAGGTTCCCATGTGAACCTAAGAGCCCTTGGTTCACAGCAATGCGGCAGCCTGTGTGATGCTGGGGACAGGTGCCTGGAGGACCCTCCATTGCAGCGCCCAGGCTGACCCCAGGGGATTCTTACCACATCCGGTGTCATGGGCTGCGTCCTTGGCTGACCCCTCTGCCAGGCGCTGAGCTCCTGAAAACAGAGGCTAGGCATTCCATCACAGCAGCCCCAGCACGAGGCCTGGCATGCCCCTGGGGAACCTCAAAGTAGAGGACCACCCCCTAATCTCACCTCCGACACATTATCACCCCATTATTACCCATTATTACCATCAGTCACGGACTCCACAGTGTCTTTCTTTTCATGCTTGTGTTTGTTGTTGCTGTTGTTGTTTGTTGTTGTTTTTGATAGGGTTTTGCCCAGGCTGGATTGCGGTGGCACGATCATGGCTCACTGCAGCCTTGACCTCCTGGGCTCAGGTGATCTTCCCACCTCAGCCTCCCAAGTAGCTGGGACTACGGGCATGTGCCACCCACCCAGCTAATTTTATATTTTTTATACAGATGGGGTCTCACTATGTTGCCCAGGCTGGTCTTGAACTCCTAGGCTAAGTGATCTTCCTACTTTGGCCTCCCAATGTGTTGGGATTACCAGCATGAGCCACCTCGCCCAGCCTCTTGGTTTCTTTATGTACCAGCATGGATACACACATGCACACACACAACCCCTTCAAGGATTGGAGGCAGCTTGCAGAAAATGCACAACAGGGTAAAATAAAATTTAAATAAGTGGAGGTGAAATTGGGACCAAGGGAAAATGTGGGTGGAGATACTAATATCGGCATCATGCATTGAGCGCCTGCTGTACGCAGGATGCAAACTGGTGCTTCCAGTTTCTCAGGGGAGGAACGGAGCCCAGCAAGGGAGGAGACTGGTCATCTCGGGCTCCCAGAGCTTTACATTTGGAAAAGCTCCTGGAAGTGCCTGAATTCAGTCTTCTACACAAAGTGAAATGCTCTCTACTTCATTACTTCACTGATCACTTGTCAATTTATGCAACAAATCCTTATAGAGCACCTACTGTGTGCCTGCTGATAAGCACTGGTCAGAGCCAATCTCTCCGTGCTCTCCGTGGGTGGTCTCTCTGGTGCCACATATTCTGTTGCTGTGACACTGCAGGGAAGATGGACACAGGTGCAGAGATGAGGCCCAGCCTGCCAGGGCCTCTTAATAAGACAGACAGTGGAGCCCAGGCCCACCTAGGTTTTCTGGAATGGGAAAGACATCAGTGCTGGGCATTCTCCTACGTTACATTTCATTGAATGTGTCATAATGCATTGTGATTGTGGGCTGGAAGCTCAGCTTCTTGGTCCCTCTGAAATCTCATTAGTAAAGTGGAGATCATTAAAAATTAAAGGACCTAATGTACCAATGTTGGTTTCTTAGTTTTGGCAAAAAATACTATGCTGACTGCTGACATAAGATGTTAACAGTAGGGGAAGCTGGGTGGGGAGCTTATGGGAACTCTCTGCACTATCTCTGTAACTTTTCCATATATCTGAAATTATTCTAAAGTGAAAAGTTTATTTAAACAATTAAAGGACCTGTCTGACACATTGGTTGTGAGGAAGACTTACTCAGAACACTGTCGTTCTGTTTGGTTTTGTTTTTGAGATGGAGTCTCGCTCCGCTGCCCAGGCTGGAGTGCAATGGTGCAATCTCGGCTCACTACAACCTCTCGTTCCTGGGTTCAAGCGATTCTCCTGCCTCAGCCTCCCACGTAGCTGGGATTACAGGTGCATGCCACCAGGCCCAGCTAATTTTTTGTATTTTTAGTAGAGACGGGATTTCACCATGTTAGCCAGGCTGGTCTCAAACTCCTGACTCAGGTGATCTGCCCACCACGGCCTCCCAAAGTGCTGGAATTACAGGCGTGAGCCACTGTATCCAGCCCAGAGTCTCACTTTTTTTGCCTAGGCTGTAGTGCAGTGGCACCATCTTGGCTTACTGCAACCTCTGCCTCCCAGGTTCAAGCAATTCTCCTGCCTCAGCCTCCCGAGTAGCTGGGATTACAGGTATGTGCCACCACACCCGCCTAATTTTTGTGTTTTTAGTAGAGATGGGGTTTCACCATGTTGGCCAGGCTGCTCTCAAACTCCTGACCTCAAGTGATCCACCCCGCTCAGCCTCCCAAAGTGCCGGGATTACAGGTGTGAGCCACCACGCCCGGCCAGCACACTGTTAAGCATTGGGAATTGTTACTGGATTTTCACAAACTATTGTGATGGAGATTTCTCATTCCCAGTTTTCAGACTAGACTCAGAGAAGTTCTGTGACTTGCCTGAGGTCACACAGATAGCATCAGGCAACATCCGGATTTGAACTCAGGCCTGACATGCTCCAAAGGCCACAATTCTTCTACCACACTGTGCCCCTCTAGCATCTTAGTGATTTTAGTGACAAGGACATGACCACTTTGCCTGGAACAGTTCTGTGAGGTGGGAACTGATTATTATAGTTAGAAATGATCAAATATGCCTTCCTGTACGTTTTACGTAGGCACATTTTCCTGCAGCTTTCATGGGTTGATCTTGGCTCCACTGCTTAGGATTGCATACAGCACATCTCCATCCTGTGCTCCAGGCAGCCCTCAGGCGTGTTAAGCAGAGTTCACATTCTACGCTGAGGTCAAGCTCCGTGGTGCCCCCCATAGCACAGCCAGAATGCATTGCTCAGGGCTCAGTTCCAAAGACCAAATGGATGTCCACCTTCCCCCAACCCTAGTCCCCTGAGCAGGCCCACCTCATTTGGTCAGCTGCCCTCTTTAAGTAAGGGGCTCAGAGCAGACCCAGGGCCCTGGGTGAGGGCCCCTCATGCTGAGCCATTCTCTTCCTCAAGGGATCTGAACATCTTGGTTCTGCTCCTGCAACCTGGGAGTAAGGTAGCTTTGGAGCAGCCTTCTCTTGCCACCTAAATGAGGTAAGAAGAGCACGATCCAGGCTGCTGGAAGCCACAAGTCAGAAGACACAGCGTTCAGTCTTGGTGTCTCTGTGCACTGGTGTGGTCTTGGGCAGTCCTTTAACTCTCCTAGGCCTCAGTTTCCTCATCTGTAATATACAAAGACCAATAACAATACTTCTTATCCCCTCCTACCTCCCAAGCAGAGCCTGGAATGAGACAGGATGCCCAAGCTCTGGCCCTCCCCCAACCCTTAATATTTCCTTACAGATAAGCACATCCCACGAGGGACCCTAATGCCAGTTTTCTTGCATTTTTCCCTGGGAAGTGTGTGATTTTTGTGGGGGCAGCAACTCTGTTTTATTTACCTTTAGATTCTCCAGTGCCTAATAAGATTAACATCAGAAAACACTTATACAGCACTTAGTCTGGGCTGGGGTCAAGCTTGTGAGGTAGATCCCATTATTACCTTTATTTTATAGGTGAGGAAGCTGAGGCACAGAGAAATCCCCAGTACTGTACCTGGCACATAACACATGTCCAACATCTGGTTTTGTTAGATGGATGCAAGGGTGGATGGGTGAATTAATGAGGGGACTGGTGGATGAGTGTGTGGAGGAGTGGGTGGATGGAAGGATAGATGGATGGACACATGGGTGGGCAGAGGGATTAGTAAATAGATGAGTGTATAGGTGAGTGGGTGGGAGTGGGAAGGTGTGTGGGAAGGATGAATGAGTGGATAGGCAGATGGATGGGGGGATGAGTGGATGGGTGAATTGATGAGTGAATGCATGAATGGATGGATGGATGGTGGCAGGTGGATAAATGGATGAAAGAGTAGACGAGTGGACCGGTGAGTGGGTGAGTGGTTAAGTTCTTGTGTTATCAAGTCCTGAGAGTAGGGAGGTAACTTTGGGACCATTTAAATGGTGGAGGCATTTAGAAATAGCAAAGGAAGCCTCTTCACCCTGACATTGAGAAGACCCTAGGAGCGGGAGTTCCCCCTCCCGTCTGACCCATCCACCTGGCCCAGATCCCTGGGCAGGCAACCATCTCTCAGGCCTGCAGATCTCTCCTCCCCTACCCCTGACACCGCCCCTGGGCAGCCCCCCATGCCTGCGGATGAAAGGTTGGCAGAGGCAGCGGGTGGGTGGGCGTCTTGTTCCCTCATTGTCAGCGGTAACCTTCCTCCCAGCTGCTTGTTCTTCGTAATGTTACACTTGTCTTCCCGCAACACTTGGATACCCGAGCCAATTTTGTCATGCAAATGAATTCAGCCCATTGTAAATCCCGAAGAGAGGGTGTGGGCCTTGCCAAGACAGCGGGGGCGGGGCTGCGCTGGGATGCGAGGCTTTCCTGCTGCCCCTTTCAGGGCACAGAGGAAGGGGGTTACAGACCTTTGCCGCGGACCTCTGGCCCTTTCCTCCTAGAATCCAAGACCATTAGAACCGGAACAGGCCTTAGAGATGGATGCTCTCCAATTATTGGTTAAAAATCTGAGGCCCAGAGAGGGCCAGTGTATTGCCCACAGTCACACAGCCCATTAACCAGGGTTCAGCCAAGTTCCTGACTCTCAGCCATAACTCTCTGTGAGGTTGAGCTGAGCCTGCCACCTTGAATCTACCCCTGCACCCAACCCAAGCTGCAGGGGAACCCTGAGACCTTCCAGGGTCCAGGACCTCCCGGTAGCTAGCTGTGTTACACGGGGCGGAACTGACATGTGGACTAGGGACACATCTGGCCTGGACAGCCAAAAGGGTCTAGGGAACAGTCTGTGGATCTAGGCAGGTGTAGGCACATCTAGGGATGCTGGCAAGGCTGGGCTGACAGGTATTACCGGTTGGGGGCGAGGGTGGAGTGAAATGCCAGGTGTTCTGCCAAGGACAGGCTGGGACCAATGCCAGGACATCACCGTCAGCAAAAGCAAGGGAGACGGTGCTTGGGCACAGGGCAGATGATGAGGGACAGCCCACAGGGCTGCCTGCAGGTGAGCACTGCCCGAGGAAGGCAAGGACAAGGTACCAGGAAACATACAATGCCCCGGCTGGAACACTGGCAGCGTGTGGTGGGTGGGAGAGGGAGAAGTGACATTTGTTTCAAGGCTGCGATATGCCAGGCACTTCACACCATCCCCAGATAATTCTCACAGTTATGCTGGGAGACAGATGTTGTCTCCACTTTATAGATTAGAAAACTGAGTCCAGGAAGGTTACATGCCTAGCCCCCAAAGTCACACAACTTGAAGCAGAGATTTAACTCTAAATCCGTGAGATGCAGGCATTCCAGAGTCTATGCTCTTTCTGCTCCACATTCTGCCACTCCTGCCAGACTCTGCCATCAGTTAGCCCCTTAGTGAGTTAGTGACAGCTGGGGACAGTGGGGGGCAGGGAGTTGATGAGGGCAGCGGTCACGGGTAGAGCCCAATTTTCCAGGAGGTGAGCGTTTCCAGCTATTTGTAACACTCAGGGGCTCCCACTGATGCACTGGATAAAGCCCTGTCTTCTTCCTCTGGCATTTGAGGTTCTTCCCAACATGCCTCCCCCTCCCCTATGCACACACCCTCCTCCTCACTGTTCCCACTCATCCCGCGCTCTTCTTTGCCTCCAGGGCTTTGCACAGGCTGTTCCCTCTGCTTGGAATGCCCTTCCTCACTGTGTCCACTATCTAATCTTCGAGTCTTGACTCAACTGTCCCCTGGACTCTCCATTCCCCACCCTGGACCAGGCTGGCTCCTCCCTCGTCTGTACTCCTGTAGTTTTCTCACTCACTCCACTGGTTGTAAGAACTTACATTGTGTTGGTTTTCCCCACTAGTCCTAGAGGGCCAGAGTGGCTCCTGATTGCTCATACTGCAGACTCTGTGGTCAGCGACCCCCAGGCTGACCCTCTAGACTCCCCAGTGTCTGTCTGGAGCCCTTCTTCCAGTCTGTAGTCCATCTCCCCCTCAATCACTAAATCCCCGTGCTGTTGATGCTGCCCCTCTCAGTTGGCCCGAGCCAAACCAAATGCAGATCAATCAACTGCTAAAAGCACTGGCGCTCCCAAGCCTGGCCCAGGTCATTCTGAGGAGGCAAGAGACCAGAACAGCCTCAGATATGGGCTCAGGGCCCCTGGGGCTGGTGGCAGGGCCTTGGGTCCCCTCTTCCCCTGATGGCTGCGAGCATGCACCAGTACTCTCCCGCCTGGCCAGCTTCCCAGGCAGAAGCAACCTAGAAGTCAGGATGCTGCCAAAGAAAGCATCCAAGGTTTTCCCATGGCTGCGAGACCCAGTCTTTTGTCCAGTTCTGCCTGGAGCCTGCGGTGTGCCCTGAGCTGGGCCCTTTCTTCCCTGGGCTCAGTACTCATCAACCAACTGAGAGGAACGGACTCGGACAACGTCAAGGCCTCCCCTTTGTGGGAGCATGTGACAAGGATAAAACGTTCACTTGGAGCTCAGACGCCTTTCCCTGGAGGCCCCACCCTGGGTCAGATGAAGGAAACAGTGCTGGGCAGTCCAGAAGGTCCTTAGGGCCACCAGAGGAATGATCATTATAAAGATAGTAACAGGCTTACCGAGCACTTAGTGTGTCCAGGCAACAAGCTAACAAACCTTCTATAAACTATTTCATCAGTCCTTTCAACCACCCTATTAAGTGGGCTACATTATTCTTCCCATTTCACAGATGGAAAAGGGGCCAGAGAAGGGTCCTCCTCCCAGGCTACACAAAGCCCAGTTCTACTGAACCAACCTTTAGTCTTTCACTGCACAGCTTGTCCCTATCTGGCCTTAGGCTTGGCTTGAGGACACTGTAAGCCTTTCTGCCCAGGTCTGCCTGCCCCCTTTGCTGGAGAAGGTGGTTCCATAGTAGATGGAGGGAGGAGGATGGCTGGGGGCGGTTACACACAGAGCGCCCCTGACCAGAGTGCCCGCACATTCCCCAGTGCCTGGCTTCTCATGTGCACTCCATGAAAATGTGCTGGAGGAAAGGAGGGAGGGAGGGGCCATAGGTAGCTGGTGTTAACTGTATATGACCCCTCCACATCTCCACGTGGACAGTGGACTGGGTTATGGGAGGCTCCCATCTCTCAGCCACTGCACAGGGGAGGCATGGATCTGGATAAAGACCCCAGAATCACAGGAACCTGCTATGCCCTCCCTCAGTGGGAGGCCTCAGACATACCCCTTCCCTTCTCCAGACCTCAATTTCCCCCTCTGTGCAATGTCAGAATGGAACCAAAAAACTGTCTGCACTGCACCCTCCCCATTGCTCTGCTACAAACCCCCAGAGCTCAGGGAGCCCCTGGGTGCCCCCGACTGGCACCTCTGCAGCCGACCATGCTGCGGACACCATCCAAGCACTCCTCTCGGCCATTCATCCAGGGCCGCGGGGTCCTCCAGCTGCCCGCACTCATGCCGCCGCCTTTTGCTTTTGCTGGCATAATGTATGCCCCGTGCTGCCGCCCCAGTCACTCAATCCCGGCCGGTCTGCGGAGGTAGAGATAGTCCTTAATGAGAAGAGCCTGGGCTTTATCTGCTTTCTACTTCAGCCATTATCTCCCCCAGTCTATAGACACGCAGTTACCTCTGACAATAACGCTCAGAGGCAACAAATGCTGATGAGTTTTCTATGCAGTCCGCACAATAAGTCTATCAAAACAACCTCGGAAAATTATGAACCCCCGTGACAGACAAATACAACCAGCTTCGGCATGAATTTAGAGCCCCAACGCTACGTTTCTTTTAATTCTTCAGGCTTCCCTTATCTCTGCTGTTCCTCTTCTGGTGAGGAGATAACAGTAATTCTTCTCTGTGCTGGGTTTTTTTTTTCTTTCTTTCCCTGCCCCCCCTTGCTTTTTTTTTTTTTTTTTCCACCCACTGAGTGAGATGTTTTCCGTGTCTTTCTGCTTGCTAAAGATAAAGGGTTAAAGACCAACTTATGTTGGGTGCTGGGAGAGGGGGGAGGAGACAGGGGAGAGGGGAAAAAAGTAATCAGCATTCAAGAGATTGCTATCGGAGAAACCGCGCAGAGAACAGTAATTTTGCTGGCTTCGGCGAGGGCTCTCTCCACTCCCCCCCCCTTTTTTATGAATGCACATAATGCCTGGAGTGTTGGGGGCAGATAAAAGAATTAGCAGCAGCCAGGGGGACGGAGGCCTGGAGAACAGGGGAGAATTAGAATGTCTATCTTTGTCTCTTCCGGCTCATCCAACCAGCAGAGGCTCCCGGCTCGTAAACAATTTAATCTTTTTGCTACAGTTAAAATACAAAGACAGCAAGCCTCCTTCTTCCAAATGGAAAAGGGAGGAGGAGCAGGACAGGAGGAGGAGGATTGGGTTGGGGGCTTGTCGGGGGGCAGGGTGCGGGATGAGGGAGAGAGAGGGAGAAAAGCGCTGACACCACAAACTTTCCTGCTGCCCGCTTAACCCGTTGGCCCTTGAGACCTTAGAACTGCCAACATTGTCCCCGCTGGGGGACACACACAACCCTGGCCTGGTTGGATCCAGCCAACCTCCCGGGCGGGAGGCTCAGCCACTGGGGGTGGGAGTCTTGTTCCTGTCAAGGGGCCCTGGTTCCTGTCTTCCTGGGAGGTGGCAGCTGTTGGCTGTCCCAGGATTCTTCCCTTGGTCATCCCACTGTCAAGGTCTGTCCTTTTTTCTCCTCCTCTTCCTTCCTGTCCCGCTGGCTTGCTCTTCTCCTGCGCCGAGGCTCTGGTGAGAGCTCTCAAGTCATGCACAATGAGCATGCCTTCTCTTCCCCACCAAGATAGGGACTCCTGTGGCGACTGCCCACATGCTCCCTACACAGGGCAAGGGTAGGGCTCACTGCATAGAATGGGAGCTCCAGCTCCTCAGTTACTGCCCAAGACCAGCCACGGAGAAAGGCTGAGATGGGATATAAGCATGCGTGTGTGCCTCCATCTCTCTTGCTGTCTTACACACACACAATGGGATGGACAGAACTCGAGGGAAAAACACCACTTAGAAGGAGGCGGAGCCCTTCTGAAAAGACAGATCATTTGGAGGGACCTGAAAGTTAACCAGAATACAGAAGCCTCCTGAGGTGCCCTGCAGATAGAGTATTAGAGGAAAGCACACCCTTGCAACCCAGGAAGGCCCGTGGCCCGTGCAACGGATCTGCTGGGCATCCTCAGCGTAGCTTCTGCCCCCAGTGCTTGAGGTACCCCCAGAGTGTGGGTGGTTTTAGCCATTCTGATTGGACCCTTGTCATGCGCAACAAGAGAAGTCCACTTTTCACAGGGCCAAGTTGGAGGCTGCTTTCTCTTCTCTGCCCTTGGAGCACTGATCCCAGTGTATTGGCCTTGAATGTCCTGCCATCTCTTGCTTGGGAGCTCCAAAAGGTCTTCCTCACCTCTGGACACCTGAGTCCAGCACAATGCCTGGCCAAGCCTGCCGAGTGCTTGCTAGGTGATCTGGTAGATGAATAGACAAGCGAAGGAATGAAGTCAAATCAAACAGGGCATGTGGTAGAGGGGTGGGTGAAAGAGGAGCTTCCTATGACACCAGACACACACTTGAGGAGGGACGGGACCATTCAGGAAAAGGATGGGGGCGGAAGCAACAAGAAAGGAGAGCTGAGGGACCACAAGGAGAAGGACGGGGTGTGGTTCAGGGAGCTGGTCGGTCCCTTCACCCCAGGCTCCATCTGCTGGAGCCATTCCCAGGAAGGCATGGGGGAAAATCATGAGCCTTGGGGTCAAGGGATCTGGGTTCACTGAGCCACAGCTCCCCATCTGTAAAATGGAAACATTCATGACCTCCACCTTACAGGGTTGGATTGGCACAGAGCAGGGACCCAGCACGTGTTGGTCACACTAAAGAGACGATGTAGTTCCTTGTAATGAGAAGCACAACAGACACAATAAACTAAGGATGTCAAAACCACAAAACCATCTCGAAGTTCCACAGAGATGCTTTCATTTGTTATTATTATTTTCTTAGTTGTCCTTCCACTGCCCTTTACTCCTTGGAAAACAGGCTAGGCTGAACCACAAAGTGAGGGATAAAGCTGCTTCCTCCAGCTCCTGTGTCTCCTCTCAAGGCTGGGGAGTGGGGAGTTCAGGAGAAGCTCTTTGAAGACTCCATGGAGGTGGCATTCTGGCCAAAAGAAGTGGATATAGTAACCAGCTCTTTCTGTGGCTTTGCAGGTCATGCCCGGCCTTCTCTCTTTCCCTTTTGGTTGCTTCATGTCTGTGAGCTGGGCCAAGCTCTCCTTCCAGTGCCAATTCCAAGCCCCACTGAGACATGCATCCTTCCTCACCCCCAACTCCAATATTTCCCCCATGTGGTTAAGCAAACATGGGAGTGGAACATGGGTATGAACACAGGCTTTTATAAACAATATTTAAATTACAGTTGAATGTTTAACGTTTATATCTTATAATCTGATATCAATTATTTTCAAAGTACATTAAATGTTTATCATCTTGATCATATCCTAAGCCAGGATATCCCAAATTGTCCACAAGTCAGAGTCACTTGGGCAGCTTTAAAAAACATTAGTTCTGAACCCAAGCCTGGGGATTCTGATCAGTAAGTGTGTGTGTGAGACAGAGTGAACTTTGGATTTGAGGGGCAAGAAAGTAGATTTCTAAAAAGATCCCAGGTGATTCCATTGAGAAGCCTGGTTTGGGATCTGCTATCTTTAGCCACAAAGAAATGGGCTTCATTTTCTGCATTAATTCAATAAATACTTTCTGGGCACCTGCTGTTTGTCTTCATGTGTGTTGGGAGGGGAGGAAGTAAGGGGAGATTTAAAAAAAAGAAGAAGCTGAAAAACCCATAGGGCACAATAAAGCCGTGTGTAGAAACTCGCTCTGGATCACCACTCTCCAGCCTCAATCCAAAAACCCCACCCGTCAGTGATTTCTCCCCTTCTGAAATCCACAGGGCTTGGTGCTTGTTCTCTGGTTGGGAATAGAGCAGGAACTCACATTAATTAAGGATCTACTAAGTGCCAAACACTACACTCAGGATTTAACTATACATATGATCACATTTAATCCTCACAAAATCCTTAGTTGGTAGCCGTTACTATTTGCATGTTATTAATGAGGAGATAGAGGCACAAAGAGGCTGAAGAACTCACATAAGTTCCCAAAGCTATAATACAAAGTGCAAAGGCCATCTCCCCCTTCCCCGTTCCCCCAAAATTGTATATTGCCTAAGCACAGGGCTTCTAATTCTATTTCTTTGTTATTAATCACAGTGCTTAGCATTCAATCATTTAGTCATCCATTCAGAAAAACTGATAAATCACCCACTGTGTGCAAGGCACTTAACTGTGGGGGATAGTTATATAAGACCCTGGCTGGAAGGAGTGCAGAGTCTAGGAGGGAATGCAGGCAATGCACAAACAACTCAGAGGCAAGGAGAGAGGTAGAAGCAAGTGATCAGAATTCGGTAGAGAGAGATTCCTTCCAGCTTCAGGGACTCAGAATCTCAGAAATCCAGGGTCCCTGGCAAACATCAAGGTCTTATTTCATCAGAGAGGTGAAGCACCGCACCCAAGGTCACACAGTTGGATGCGCCATAAATACGTAATGAATTGAATGAGATTATTCACAACTCCAATTACATCTTAACCACTAATAACTTGGCTCTGGCTCACCTAATGGGATTTCCTCCTTGGACATCAGCCTTCCCTTCCCCCTTTCATTGCCATCAGCCAATTAGAGAAGGGCAGGTGCTGTGATTGGGGTCACAGTGAGAGAAAGCGAGCTAGAGGACCACAGCTCACTCCCATTCTAGGCTGAGAGGGTGATCAGTTTTGGGTGCTCACAGCCTCTTATGATGGAGAGTCTGGAAGAAGCTCACCCACATGGAGAGGGGGCAGATTTGGAAGTCCAATTCCCCTGCCATGAATGCCCAGGAAAACACCTGCTTTGGACTCAGCACCCATTATACTCTGAGACCAGCAGGCATGGGGAGAGATGTGGGGCCACATGCAGAGTCATTCAGGCAGATCAACAAACCTGAAACGGACATAGACAAGGAGAGAAAAACTACCACAAGAAATACACATACACATGGGAATAAACCAGGTATACCCCTACACAGAACCACAAAACCAGCTTCTGAGAGTCACAGAGACCCAGAAAGTCAGGCAGCCAGAGACACAAATACTAAGCGATTCTTAGGCAGAGTCAGATCTCCATTCATTCACTCCACAGAAATGTACTAGGATCCTACTATGTGCATGCATGGGAAAATAAAAAGACAGTCTTTGACCTTACAGAGCCCGTGGTCTGGTAGGAGAATGCCAGCGTGGAAATGGATATTACAATACAATAAGCAAAAAACACAAAGATGAAAAGACGAGGCCCAGAGAAGCGCAAAAAGAGAGCCAGGATTAGAAAAAGACACACAGACACCCAGAGGTGCCCAGACAGAACAAGGCAGAAGCGGAGACACACAGGTGCTCAGAACGAGAACCACAGACAGATGTTCACAGATGTGCACACGTGCAGACACACACGTGCACATGCCAACACCTCTGCTGTACAGGAGTAGAGAAGAAGGCCCCTTCCCGGGACCCTCCCTCAGCAGATCTCAAGCTTTCCCCTGTGGGGATGCCGGGGATGGAGATAGCTAAGCTTTCTTCTTGAGTGGTACACAAGCCCATGTGGGGCAGGAGTCAGGCCCTGATGCAGGCAATCAGATCTGGAGATGTGTGAGTAGATGAACAGGAGATGGCAGCTACTGGGGCTGCTCTCCATCTCCCAACTGTCCTGGGAGCCGAGGCCAAGGGCCCTGCTCCTGCAGACTCTGAGGCAGAGCCCAGCTGTGGCTATGATGGCAATGCTTGGGCCAGCATCGGCCTCCCTCAACCCAAGAGCCCCTCCACTGGCCCCCTTGCAGAGGAAGGTAACTCTCCCAATCTTAAGCAAGTCCTTAGAGCTCAAATTCTTTGGGTCTAGCTTAAATCCCTCCCGCTGCAGCGTAAGTTCAACTCCAGTGTAAGAGTGTCAGAGCTCAAGGCCCCAGAATAGGTGCTACCAGGAGAGATGCCAGCTTCCTCCTGATCCCAGCTCAGGGGTCTGGCCTGCTGGAAGATGCCTACAGCAGCACTCCCTCGGAGAGGCGCTGGGCCCACCTCCACCACACTGAAGCTAATTTGGGTGCGGGGAGTTGCTCATGATTCCACAGGGGTGGATTTGGAAAGGGTGTCGACTCCTCAAGCCACACGGCTTCCCCCGACAGCACCCGACCCCTGGTTCCTAGTAGAGTGGGGTGGGCCTCTAGGGGACCTGAACACAAGAGGTTGACCCCTGCCACAGCCCACACACAGGGGGCTGAAGAGGGTTTGGGTGTGGGCCTGGGAAAGGGGAGGGGGATGGGTACATAAAGCCTGCCCTGGCCACCCCGCACTACCCTCCACGCTGCCAACAGCACAGGGTGGGACACCCAACAAGCTGGCCACGCCCCACCTGCCTCCCTGCCCGGCTGCCTCTTCCCACCGCCTGAGCCCCGGGTGGCCTACTTTCCTCCGCCTCCTCCCGCACACCGTTTCTCTCCGTCCAATGCATTTGCTGGGGGGACCTCCTCACTTAGCTCAACACTGAGGTGTGGCGGTGACAAAAAAAAAACACAAAATCGTAGGGAGCTGGCAGGCTGGCAAGGGAGGGGCGAAGGTGGCCGCGCCCCAGCAAGTAACCGCACCAATGGCTCCATCAAGGGCAGACAGGACTCAGAGAGGAAGAAGCCGCGCCGCAGGGGCTCCCCAGTCCCCGTCCCAGCGTGGCTGTCCCTTGACCCCGCTGACTACCCAGGCCCTAGGCGCTGGCCTCGGGTCCCCAGCCCCACAGGCAGCCCTGCCGAGAGCGCGTGCGCGCTGGGGCCCTCCCATCCGGGCTGGGGCGCGCGGATGGGGCGGGGGCGCGCGGGCGGCCTCCCAAGACTGTGCACCGCACGCCGGGCGTGCATCACGCACCGGGCCTGCCCCCCGGATGTTAAGTGCAGGGCCCAGGCTTAAGTAGCAATTAAGGCTGCCAGGGAAGAAAGAGAAGACCAAACCGCCTGTTTATTTCCCTCCCTGACCTCCCCCATCACACATACCTCTTAGTTGGAAGAAAAGAGGGAAAGAGTAAGAGAAAAAGAAAAAAAAAAAAAGTAAACGAAACCTCACTGCAATTAGGAGAGCCGGCTGGGGGGGGGGAAAAAAGATATGCATTAAATGGATGTTTCTGCACAAAAACCCCAGGCTGACAACATCTCTGGCCTTGTAAGGGGGAAATGACTGTGCCTCGGTGTTTACATAGCCGAAATCAGGGGGAATTATGCTGTCATACTGACAACTGTAGGAGGACAATTTTAAAATTACACCGTTCAACACCTTTAATGATTTGTAACAGAAGAGGTGTGGCTACTCCTATTAAATGTGTTGCCAAATCAATAAAAGGGATAATTGGAGTTGTTAGAGCAAATTATAGCAGCGTCTCTTCTGTTGCTGTACAATGTTCCCTTGTAAACTGCTATTACAGGCAGCGCCGTATTCCTCTCTTATTTGGCCGCTTTGTAATGAGTTGGCATTTTGCAGCATAATAGTTCCACTTTCTTTTATGGAGCTCTCACTTTAACTTTTTCTCCTTTGTGCAGCCTATAATTTCCTTGCCCTGCCTGCCTCCCTGCCTGTTTTCAGAGGTGGCCGCACTGCCTGTCAGCAGCCTCTGGGTGATACTATATTATTTCACATTATTTTCAGGCCTTTTCAGTTGGCAGTTGGATGGGGTTGAGGGGTAGATGGGTCTGAGGGGATGGGGATGCAGAAATGGGGGAGAGAGGAGACAGGACCAGGAGGAGAACTAAAACATTTACAGAAATGGAAAGGAGAGGGTGCAACGGGGCACCCTTGCTCCCAGGTTGGCCTTGCTCCCAGGGATTGGGGACTCAAGAGCCCCCACAGCAGGGACTCTAGCCGCTGGTTTAGCTGTTGGGGTGAGGGGGTGTATAGTGCCCTGCCAGACCCCAGCTTCACTCTCAGCACCCCAGAATCTCTGACTCTCCCTGCTCATAAAAACAAAACAGGCCGGGCACCGTGGCTCACGCCTGTAATCCCAACACTTTGGGAGGCTGAGGCGGGTGGACCACCTGAGGTCAGGAGCTCAAGACCAGCCTGCTCAACATGGTGAAACCCCGTCTCTACTAAAAACACAAAAATCAGCCGGGCGTAGTAGCATGCACCTGTAGTCCCAGCTACTCGGGACACTAAGGCAGGAGAATCGCTTGAACCCAGGAGGCAGAGGTTGCAGTGAGCTGAGATTGCGCCACTGCACTCCAGCCTGGACGACAAAGCAAGGACTCCATCTCAAAAACAAAAAACAAACTGATAAACAGCTCAAAACTAAGAAGCGACTGATTCTTTCCGTTCCCTCAGGCACCAAGAGCTTAGGCACGGCCACAGGAAGGGTGTGGGGCTGTACCCCTGGGAGCATCTTGGGACTCCCAGATGGATAGATCTTAGAGGATGGAAAAGCCATTCCCACCACAGACAAAGCCTGAAGCCACTGGGAATGCTGAGGCACCGTGGTCCTGGCCGAGGCAGGTGATGAAGACTATCATAGGCCTGTTCCTGGCAATGTATCGGCTGTCCTAAACAGAGCACTGGGCCAGGAGTTCAGAAGCCTGGTTCCAGACTTGAAGGAGCCTCCTCGCCTCACCCACCTTCAGGGCTTGCCCCTGACTGGAAAGGACAGAACCCTTGGTCAGCTGGAGAACAATCTGGTTGTGTATATCATTCAGTTCCGAGACAGCAATAAAAGCCTGGGCCCAGACAAACCTCACTCAGTCAGTCCCTGTGCTGGACTGCATGACAATCAATCTGAATTACCAAGAGGTCTCAGTGAGAGACAATTGGAAAAGAAATGCCATTTTATTACTTCCACGGAGCTGCCATCCCTGGAACCCATCTGCTGCCAAGCAGCGCAGCAGCAGGACCCGCCACGATGAGCAGATAAGACTTGATGGTGGACAAATCAGATTCATTTGCAATGAGCAGCAGCAATTTGCCTGCCAACAATGAGCAAAGCCCTAATTCTCTTTGGTAGGTTCCTTGTGGCCTTTTGAGTGTCCTCTTTTTTCTAACCTTCATGATTCAAGCTAACTTTTTCCCAAGGGGGCAAATGAAAGTCGACCTGCCTAAGTGCAACCAGAGGAAGTTTGGAATTACTGAGTTTCAGTGAATACCATTTAGCATGTGACAGATTTCCAGGTGCCAGTCACTAGCTTCTTAATTTAAACAATAATCAGTCCCATCAAGTCCCAGCAAAATGAAAACACATGAACAATTCCGAAAACATATGAACCGTTCCATAGCATCTGCTTTTAAAAGGAGCTGACATTTTTCTGTATACTAGTCCATACCAACAATGCTGCAGTTCCGCCAATAGTTAACTGTCAATCCATCCAATGTGTCTCCTCTGTTCCAAGCACTGTACTGAGGAGCTGGGATCCAGCGGAAAATGAAACACCATTGCTGCTCTCCTGGAGCTGACATTCTGATGGCCACCCGATAATAATAACAACGACAATAATCATAACACAGCAATCCTTACACTAGAATTGTGTAAAAGCAACAGTAAAATGTTGTCACTCATCATCTCATCAGAGGCATTGGGGTACAGTGAAAAGAGCATTGAAGAATCAGGAAATGTGGCTTCTAGCTCCAGGTCTGCAACCTGAGGGCACCTTCCCTCTCAGAGCCTGTTTCTTAATTTGTAAACTGAGGGTGTACATATTAGTCCGTTCTTACACTGCTATAAAGAACTACCTGAGACTGGGTAATTTATAGAGCAGTTTAATTGACTCACAGTTCTGTAGGCTGTACATGAAGCATAACTGGGAGGCCTCAGCAAACTTACAATCATGAAGGTGAAATGGAAGCAGGCGTGTGGCAGAGCAGGAGAGAGAGAGCAAAAGAGAAAGTGCTACACACTTTTTTTTTTAAGACAGAGTCTCGCTCTGTTGCCTAGGCTGGAGTGCAATGGTGCAATCTCGGCTCAATGCAACCTCCGCCTCCCGGGTTCAAGCGATTCTTCTGCTTCAGCCTCCTGAGTAGCTGGGATTACAGGTGCATGCCACCACGCCCGGCTAATTTTTGTATTTTTAGTAGAGACGGGGTTTCACCATGTTGGTCAGGCTGGTCTGGAACTCCTGACCTCGTGATCCACCCACCTCGGCCTCCCAAAGTGCTGGGATTACAGGCATGAGCCACCGCGCCCGGCCTGGAAGTGCTACACACTTTTAAACTATCAGATTTCATGAGAACTCTACCACGAGACAGCACTAATGGTGCTAAACCACTAGAAACTGCCCTCATGATCCAATCACCTCCCACCAGGCCCCTCCTTCAATATGTGGAGATTACAACTTGACATGAGATTTGGGTGGGGACACACCATATCAGTGTATTTACTTATTCAACAAATATGCACTGTGTATCTACTATGTGTCAGGCACTACATTAGGCACTAAAGATGCAAAATGAGCAAGACAAGTGTAAGGCTTGCTCCTACGGATCTTACCATCTAGTAGCAGAGACAGACATCAATCAATCAGCATATAATTACAGAATATAAGATAAATGCTGGGAAGGAGAAGACATGAGCTTTTGTAATAGCCAAAACCTGGAAACAACTCACATGCCCAAAAGAGACCAGAGTGACTGAAGTACAAGGGACAGAATGGTCTTAGATGAAGCTGGAGAGGCAGGCAGGAGTCCTGGGAAAGCAGGAACAGGTCAAGGATTTGGCCCGTGATCCAAAGGGCAAGAGAAAGCTACAAAAGGGTTTTAAGCGGGAGAGCAACAGGACCCAAATGCTATGTTAGGAATACTCTTTGCTGCAGCTGTACTGGACAGAGGGATTGGAGAGGCCCAGAGGAGGAAGAGGGAGGTTGGGTGGGAGTTCTACGCAGTGACCCATAAGAGCATTAACAGTGGCTTGCAATAAACAAATGAAAGGAGGCTCAACATCATTTATCATTAGAGAAACGCAAGGTACAATCCCCATGAGATTCTACTACAGACCCATCAAGAGTGGTTATATTTTACAAGACTGACTAAGAATACCAAGAAGCGTTGATGAGGATATGAAGCACCTGGAACTCACATACACTGCTAGGGGGAATGTAAATCAATGTAACTACTTTGGGAAAAGATATTTGGTACTATCTTTTAAAGCTAAAAATAAATGTACTGTATATCCTAGCATAATGTCCACTAAAAGACACAAGCTTTCTTTGTAATAGCCAAAAGCTGGAACAACTCAAATGTCCACCAGTTATAGAATGAACAAATAAATTATGGTCTGTTCACAAAATGGAACATTATGCAGCAGTTAAAAAGAACAAACTACTGATTGATGCATGCTACATGGGCGAATCTCACAACACAAGGGAGGACACACTGCATGGTGCTATTTATATGAAATTCAAAATCAGGCAAAGAAATCTGTAAGAATAGCAGTCAGGATAGCTATTATCCTTGGGAGGGATAATGACTGTAGGGAGGTAGAGGAAGCCTGCTATAAAGCTGGGAATGTATAGCTTGATCTCAGCAGTGGTTACCTGGGTGTAAAACTTCATCCAGCTGCATGCTTAGGATTTGTGCACTTCACTAAATATAAACTATATCTTAGAAAAGCTTAATAAAAAGAATTGACAGTGGCTTGGACTAGGAAGATAGCAGAGGTGATGGGGAGATACAAAATAGATTTGAAAAGGTAAAACAATGCTTGCCTACCTTGCCTCAGCAGAGTACTAAGGATGGAATGGGGTAATGCACAGGAAAGGCTGACATCCCAGTGGCTTTCTTGCTGTGAATATTCCAACTAAAACAAAAATGGCTGGCTGTGGTGGCTCATGCCTGTAATCCCAGCACTTTGGGAGGCTGAAGTGGGAGGATTGCCTGAGCCCAAGAGTCTGAGATCAGCTTGGGCAACATACCAAGAACCATCTCTACAAAAAACAAACAAACAAACCCCACAAAAATTAGCCAGGCATGGTGGCATATGCCTGTAGTCCCAGCTACTTGGGAGGCTGAGGTGGGACCAGGAAGTTGAGGCTGCAGTGAGCTATGATGGTACCAGTGCAAGTCAGCCTGGGTGGCAGAGTGAGACCCTGGCTCTAAAATAATAATAAATTGGCCGGGTACCTTGGCTCACGTCTGTAATTCCAGCACTTTGGGAGGCCAAGGTGGGTGGATCACTTGAGGTCAGGAGTTCGAGACCAGCCTGGCCAACATGGTGAAACCTAAGTGGTTTCACTAAATGGTCTCTACTAAAAATACCAAAAAAAAAATTATCTGGGCATGGTGGTGGGCGCCTGTAATCCCAGCTACTTGGCAGACTGAGGCAGGAGAATTGTTTGAACTTGGGAGGTGGAAGTTGTAGTGAGCCGAGATCGTGTCACTGCACTCCAGCCTGGGCAAGAGAGTGAGACTCTGTCTCAAAAACATAAAATAAAATAATATAAAATAAAATAAAATAAAATAAACAAAAACAAAAACAAAAATTCCAGGCTTAGAGCTAATTTTTTATGAACAGCCCCGCAATTAACACCAACCTCAGCACACCCTGAAGGAAGAGCATAATGAAAGTGTTTGCTGGCAGTATGGGCTATCTGGCTTTAAAGAAGGCGTAGGGTCATCCAGCAGGCCTAGAACCAGCATCGGGACTGACTAGGCTGAAGGACACCCCGCGCTTCCTCGTAGTAAAGAGGCCACTTGCTTTCCAGCTGCAGCGTAACCACTGGTGGCTGCCCCCAGGTCCCTCCTTATTCTAATTGCATTGAATCACACCATTTTCATGGGATAACGGGATTTCCACGGGTGACATGGGGTTGCCGCTAAGACTGGATGAGGCTGCTGCTAGTGAAATAGGATGACAGATCCTTAGGGGAAGTCACCAAGAGCTTACCAAGTGCCCTCCCCACAACCGTGTGAGGCAGGCATGTCTAACGGAGAACACCAACCCTCAGAAAGGGGCAGCGGGTTTCTCAGGCCAGGCTGGTAAAAGCAGAGTGAAAACTGGCACCAGACTTTGCAACTAGAGCACGGTGATGTTCCCACCACATCTCAGCCACCCGGCTGGTCCACTAATGTGGCCCCTCCCTACCCCACCGCCCAAGCTGTCTCTGACAGCATCAACCATGGCAAAGCCAAATTCACTGTCCTTGCCAGGCAGAGGCTCAAATTGGCAGAGTCACTGGTAAGTAACTTCATTCAGCAGACCCCCTTCTTTTTTATGCCCTGGGAGGCCATTTCATGGCTCACTCCTTTTGAAGGTCCCCCAGGGAGCTGTGCTGCTTAGAATGAGAGAGTCCACCAGGGCACTAATGATGCAGACATGGGCAACTCGTCGTATCTGCTCTAAAAGTTTTTCAGGCCAAGATCATTCTTGCCATGGTCGATGGTGTGGAACTCTGGGTTTAAATTAAGTTCCTGGGCCAGGTGCAGTGGTTCACGCCTGTAATCTCAGTACTTTGGGCGGTTGTGGCAGGAGGACAGCTTGAGCCCAGGAGTTTGAGATTAGCCTGGGCAACATAGTGAGACCCCATCCCTAAAAAAAAAAAAAAAATGTAATTAGGTTCCTGTTTGAGAGCGTAATGGGTCCAAAAATACCTTGGGAGGAAGCTCTAAGTTTGCCAACAAAGGACCCCTCCCGGGCACCTCCACACACAGAAGGGGAGACCTTCCCGGTGGGGAGAACACCTATCAGTCTCTGTAACTTTGGCCTCAGGATGTTTGTCTGCTGTTCCCGGCTCTGAACTCTGAGTACCTCCCTGCCCTCAGTAGGTGGCTTAGAATTCCACACTTCCTTCCACATGCTCAGAGGCCAGTATCACCCTAAAATGTGAAAATGTGTTTCTCCAGCCGAGCAAACGCCCAGCTAGGGGCAGTGTAGTGAAAGTCTCAGTCCAGAGACTCTTATGATAAAACATTTTTTTCTTTAATGCAATTTAATTTCCATTCTGAGTCCTTGCGCCACTGGCAGTGGAAAATAATTCAGTCTCAGTGATTTTTGAATTTCCTCAGAGTTCTTGTCCTTTCCCTAGACTTCCATCTAAGTTCTGGGAGGGCACCTGTAGTGCTGGGGGCTGGGTGGGGAGAGTATCACGTGATCCTCTGTGTGATCTCTTCATCCAGGCGCCTCTAAGAGGAACTTCTGTCTTGTCCAAGTGGCACTTTCAGTTCTGCATCCTTCCAGGTCATGATGGAAGGCATGTTAAGGGGTCTGCTCCTCCTGTCGGGGCACTGGATTCTCCACGAAGCTATCTAGATGCCACCTCTCAGCCACACCCTCTTGGCTCTCAGGGGTCTGCCTGGGCTCAGGCCTCATCCTCTGAGGTCCTTTGAGGCAACGATACTGATGGGGTCAAAGGAAGGGATGTTATGAAGGAAGAAAAAAATCAATATTTCAAAAATTTCCCACCATAGAAGTGATATTTAGGAAGCACCTGTATGTAATAATAAACATTTATTGAACACCTAGTATATGCCAAGTACTACGCTGGTGTAAAGAAATAAAAGAGGGCCAGGCGTGGTGGCTCATGCTTGTAATCCCAGCACTTTGGGAGGCTGAGGCGGGTGGATGGCTTGAACTCAGGAGTTTGAGACCTGCCTGGACAACACAGGGAGACCTTATCTCTACAAAAAAAAAAAAAGAAAAAAAAAAAAACCAGAAAAATTAGCCAGGCACGATGGCACACGCCTTTGGTCCCAGCTACTTGGGAGGCTGAGGTGAGAAGGTGTGCTTGAGCTCAGGAGGTCGAGGCTGGAGTGAGCTATGATCCTTCCACTGTACTCCAGCCTGGGTGACAGAGTGAGACTCTGCCTCAAAAAAAGAAAAGAAAAGAAAGATAAAATAAAAGAGGCCAGCACGGTGGCTCACGCCCATTCCCAGCACTTTGGGAGACCAAGGCAGGAGAACCACTTGAGCCTAGCAGTTTGAGATGAGCCTGAGCAACATTACAAGTCCTAGTCTCTACAAAAATAAAAATAAAAATAAATAGCAGGGTGTGGTGATACATGCCCATAATCGCAGCTGCTTGGGAGGCTGAGGCAGGAGGATTGCTTGAGCCCAGGAGGTCAAGGCTGCAGTGAGCTGTGATCACGCCACTGCACTCAAGCCTGGGTGATGGAGCAAGACCCTGTCTCAAAAAAAAAAAAAATGAAAAGAAAAGAAAAGAAAAAAGTAAAGAAAGAAGTATTTAAAAAAGAAGAAGAAGAAGAAATAAAAGAGCCAATGAGGCCAGGCACAAATGGCTCATGTCTGTAATCCCAGCATTTTAGGAGGGTGAGATTGAGGATCACTTGAGCCCAGGAGTTTGAGACCAACCTGGGCAACATAGTGAGACCTCATCTCTACAAAAAATTCAAAAATTAGCTGGGCATGGTAGTGTGTGCCTGTCATGCCAGCTACTCGGGAGGCTGAGGCGGAAGGATCACTTGAGCCCAGGAGGTCGAGGTTGCAGTAAACTACTACAGCCTAGGTGACAGAGCAAGACCCTGTCTCAGAACAAAACAAAACAAAACAAAACAAACAAACAGAAAAACCCCAATGTGCTGAGTAGGAGACTGGAGTGAAAAGGAAAACTGGAAGTTTGGCTGCAGACTGCTGGTCCTAATCACATCTCTGTCACTCCCGCCCTGTGACCCCAGGCAAATTCCTCCATAACCTCTCAAATTTTAGTTCCTTCATCCATGAAATGGGTTCAACATATGGTTTAAATCCAGTAATATGTTTTAAGAGTGACTTGTACACAGTAGGTGCGTAATAAATGATGTCATTATGCAAAAGAAACAGTGAGAGCTCAGAGGAGTGAGTGGCTTTCAGGATACACAAAAGCAAAAAAGAAGGACTAAATGATTTTTTAAACTTTAACCATATACTTAAATGTAGAGAAAAAAGTAACAAACACCCATAGTCCCACCACCTAGAATTAACCACTATTAGCATCTTGGCACAGCTGGGCATCTCAGCCCAGATTTTTTTTTCTAAAGTAAAATCATCCTACTGCTTTTGCAAGTATGATCCATACTTATTATAAAGAATTCAAGCAATGATTAAAAATTCCAAGCTGAAAGCAAACAAAGTCACCCCAAATCCCACCACTTAGATCACTGATGGATTTTGAACTGGTGGAGTGTTGGGGTGATGATCAGGTCTATGCAATAGAGAGATCGCTGGCTCTTAATGGAAGAGAGTCCAGGAGAGAGACCAGGGAGGAGGCAGGAAAGGACAAGGACTTACCCTAGGTGGTGGCAGTGGCAAAGAAGAGGATGGACTGGATTTCAGAGACAGCTGGAGCAGACCTTCCCATGGGTATTCTAAACCCCTTCCTTGCTTCAAGCTAAATCCCTAGAAAGCCACATACCTGGATTCATAGGTTGGACTCCTGTAGGATTACCTCCATTGAGTTTGAGCTTTAACATGGTGCCCTCAGCTTTTACTGAGGGCAGACACAAGAAACAAGCACAGGAAGACCACGGCTGCACTTGCTGTAAATCTGCAATCAGAGGCTTTGTCTATCATGCTGCTCAGAGTCCCTGTGTGACTGCCTTGTGTGAAGATGGCCTGTTTGAATGTAGTACCAAGGAACAGTTTGTCTCTCTTAAAAAAAAAAAAAAAAGTAGCACGCAGTTTTCTCCCAGATAGTGGAAATTATGTAATCTATTTCCCTTTTTGCCCTGGTAGCCAAGAAGTTCAGAGCCTAATTTCATGTTACACAGGTTCTATGCCTAAACATCTTTACCTCTTTCTCATTGTTTTTCATTTTAATTTCAGTTACTTTGTTGTAGTTACATGTTTTGAGAAAATCCTTTATGAAAATAACTTGCATCTCAGAGGCTGTTGAACAATAGGTATTCAGTAAGTATTTGATAGAAGAATAAAGTGGTAAATTAAAAAGACAAATTTTAATTCTGCTTGGCAGCCAAGCAGGGCAGTTCAGAGACAGACACCTCCAGTGGCCATAGGCACAGCCCACAGGAAATGGGGCATTTGAAGAATTAATGGAACCATCTCTTCTGCACTGAGTGAGCAAGACTTACTCCCGCCCTCTCTAAGCCTGAATGCTATTCAGAAGACACTGAACCAGTGAAGAGAAGAAACAAAAACGTGGTATGAGTATATGTGTGTGTGACCAGTGCAGTTATTCTCAGCAATAACCACACTCTGCCTATCAAATTTTTACTCATCTTCAGAGTGAAAGGCAAGTCACCCTGGATCCCCCAGCCCATAGTTATAATCATTGCCATTGCCTGTATGCAGTGCTTTACAAACTGTATACACACACGGCTTCCCATTCAATTCTTGCAACAATCCTGCAAAGTGAGTGGTATTAGCACTGTCCCCATTTCACAGGTGAAAAACTTGGGGCTCTTGAGCTGTATTGTTTCTTTTTTTCTTTTCTTTTTTTTTTTTTTTTTTTGAGACAGAGTCTCACTCCGTTGCCCACACTCGAGGGTAGTGGTATGATCTCTGCTCACTGCAATCTCCGCCTCTTAGGTTCAAGCGATTCTCCTGCCTCAGCCTCCTGAGTAGCTGGGATTACAGGCACACACCACTATGCCCAGCTAATTTTTTTTATTTTTAGTAGAGACAAGGTTTCACCATGTTGGTCAGGCTGGTCTCGAACTCCTGACCTTCTGATCCACCCGCCTCAGCCTCCCAAAGTGTTGGGATTATAGGCATGAGCCAAAGCACCCAGCCTGTATTGTTTCTTAAGGTAATCCACTAGGCATATGTAGCAATTGAACACTTGAACTTGACTAGTCCAAATTGAGACGAGCTCTAAGTGCAAAATATACAACAGACTTCAAAGATAGTGTCCCTTCCCAAAATGCAAAAATCTCATTAATAATCTTTATACCGATTACGTGCTTATATGTTAATATCTTGATATTATTAAGAAAATAAAATATATTCTTAAAATTAATTTCACTTGTTTCTTTTTACTTTTTAAAAGAGGGCTACTAGGACATTTGAAATGCTACACTAGTGCTACTCCAGAGCAGTGGGTGCATAGGCCGACAAATGTTTTCCATAAAACATTTCTGTAAAACTGGGGCTGGGCACAGTGGCTCACACCTGTAATCCCACCACTTTGGGAGGCCAAGGCAGGCAGATTGTTTGAGCTCATGAGTTTGAGACCAACCTGGGCAACATAGTGAAACCCTGTCTCTATAAAAAATACAAAAAATTAGCCGGGTATGGTGGTACGTGTCTGTGGTCCCAGCTACTCGAGAGGCTGAGGCGGGAGGATCGCTTGAGCCTGGGAGGCAGAGGTTGCAGTGAGCTGAGATCACGCCTCTGCACTCCAGCCCGGGTGATACAGCCAGACCCTGTCTAAAAAGAAGAAAAAAAATTATATAAAACCAATTGTAAATATTTTAGGCTTTGTTGGCCATATCGTCTCTGTCACAACTGCTCACCTCTGCCATGGTGCAAGAACAGCCATAGATGATAGTAAACAAATGGGTGCGGCCAGGATCCAATAAATTTTATTTATGAAACAGCAGGCTGAGCAGTAGTTTGCTGATTCTTGCTCTAGAGTCATACAGAAGCAGCACAGGGCAAGAGCTCAGGATTTGGAGTAAGAGAGGTTTGGATTCTGGTTGTGGCTGTTGCCAACTGTGTAACTGTGGGTAGGTTACTCAGCTACTCTGAACCTCAGGTTCTTTGTCTAAAACATGAGGATAAGTCCAGTAGAAAGTGGGCAGAAAACATGGAGAGACCATTCATAGAATACAAATGGCCAAGAGATTTGGAAAATATGTTTAAATTCCCTGCAAGGGACAATGAAGATTAAGACAATAAAGAGATACATTTACCTCCCAATTGAAAAGTGGTTTTTTTTACATTGTAAAGTGTGCAGTTAAATATATGTCCCATACATGGTGAATGGGGATGGAAATCGATATATCCCTTCTAGAAAGCAATTTGGCAATATGGATCAAAATCTTTAAAAATGTATACCCTTTGATCTAGCAATTCCACTTGAAGAAATCTATCCTAAGGAAATAATCAGAGATGTGGACAGAGATTTATGTACAAAGATGTTCACTGTAGCATTATTTATTATATAATAGTAGAAAACTGGAAACAGCCTATTTATGTCTAGCAATTAGAATAATGATTAAATTTTAACACATCAATTGGATCAATACTAAGCAAATATAAAAATAGTGTTTAAAATATTTAATAACATAGGAAAATGTCCCCTTTATAGTGACAAGTGGAGAAAATGGTCCAAGGCCATATATACCAGGCCATGCTAGGAATGGAGGTTGAAAGTACATATATTGGGCCAGGCGTGGTGGCTCACACCTGTAATCCCAGCACTTTGGGAGGCCAAGGCAGGCGGATTGCCCGAGGGCAGGAGTTCAAGACTAGCCTGACCAACATGGAGAAACCCCATCACTAATAAAAATACAAAATTAGCTGGGCGTGGTGGCTCATGCCTGTAATCCTAGCTACTCAGGAGGCTGAGGCAGGAGAATGGCTTAAACCCGGGAGGTGGAGGTTGCAGTGAGCTGAGATCATGCCATTGCACTCCAGCCTGGGCAACAAGAACAAAATCCCATCTCAAAAAAAAAAAAAAGAAAAAGAAAAAAGAAAGAAAGAAAGTACATATATTTGCACAGAGAAAAAGAGTGGCAAAAATGCACCAATATGATGCCAAGTGTTATTTCCAGATGGTGAGATTATGCGTGATATCCATTTTCTTTATTATTTTTTGAGTTTTCTGATGTTCTTTGTTTAACACGTATTACTTTAATCATCAGGAAATTAATCAACCCAATCAAGAAATGGGCAAAGTATAGGCATCAATGGGATATAAAAAGAGTAAAGAAGACAGAAAAAAAGGAAAATAAATGTAAACATCCCCAGTCTCAGTAGTAACCAGGGAACTTAAAACAATGAAGACTTTTTTTCATATACGAGTTTAGCAAAAATGGAAAAAATATGCATAATAGCCGTTAATGGCAAACGGATCAGGAAATGGGGGTCCTCCCATATGCCTTGCGGGGAGCATGCAGCCCTTTTGGAGGACAGTTTGGCAACAACTAGAAAAATATTCAAGGCACATTCTGTTCCATTCAGTAATTCCACTTCTAGCTGCTGAGCACATGTGCATGAAAAGCCTGTATTAGAATACCCAAGGAAGCATTGCTCATTGCATTCAATATCAAAAAATCAGAAATAATCCACATGTCTGTCAATGAGTGAATTATAGTAAGTCCATTCTGTGGAATATTAGGTAGAAGTTAAAAGAATGAACTAGGTCTACATATATCAACATGAAAGGAGGAAAATCTGCAGAACAATACAACAGAATGATCACATTTATGAGGAAAAATCTTTCTATACATTGTCATACATATATAAAGGTTCTGGGAAAATTCTACCTCGAAGCTCTTTGAGGGGGAGGAGGAGAGTGTGAGTGGGGTGCAGGGAGGTGATAGGGAACTTCTCCCTCGGATTCCATAAGCTTCTCTCTCATGAAGAGCTTTAGGTTAAGCACTCAAACTCTGGAGATAGACTGCCTGGACTTAAACCATTTTCCTGGCTTCACCATTTATTGTGTGACTTCAAGCAACTGAAAATCTCAGTTTCCTCATGTGGTAAACAGAGGTGACAATAATATTACCCGCCTCGTAAGGATGTTGAGAAAGTGAGATGAGAGGCTGGGTGTGGTTGCTCACACCTGTAATCCCAGCACTTTGGGAGGCCAAGGTGGGCAGATCACTTGAGGTCAGGAGTTCAAGACCAGCCTGGACAATATGGTAAAACCCCGTCTCTACTAAAAATATGAAAATTAGTTGGGCGTGGTGATGCATGCCTGTAATCCCAGCTATTAGGGAGGCTGAGGCAAGAGAGTCACTTGAGCCTGGAGGGCAGAGGTTGCAGTGAGCTGAGATTGTGCCACTGCATTTTAGCCTAGGCGATAGAACAAGACTCTGTCTCAAAAAAAAAAAAAAAAAAAAAAAAGAGAGGTAATGCAAACAAAGCATTTAACACTGGCACATAGTAGGCCCTCAAACCTCACTACCAAGACATTTAGTAGTCACTGTCATTATGGCTAGTAACACAGCACTTAAAATATTCTCATTAAATACTTGTGCAAAAATAAAAGTTACAAAAGTGCCAACACATTTACATACACCTAAGTGAGCATAAGAATCCCAAACTTGGAAGGGAATTGTGAAAAGTGGGCACCTGGCACACAGCAGATGACAAGTTTGAGGGTGTCACCCCTGGAGTCAGTCTTGGTCCTGACACAGAATCTTCCACTAGCAAGTTGTGCAAGTTCTGCACACCTTAACTTCTCTGGACCTCAGAATTTTATTTACAGACCAGTGGGTAATAACAATATCTGTCTTATGGGGCTGTGGAATAACGTTCTTGGAAAAGTGCCTGACACAGAGTAAGCATTAACTATTGTGGCTGACGTTATTGATATTATGAGTAGCGGTACTACTACTCCTACTATTACTAAATGTCTTATCTCCCCAAAGTGGCCTCCAGACTCCTCCAGACCAGCAAAAACACCTCATTGTTGTGAGCCCCCATGAGCCCCTCACCAGTGTCTGACAGATAGTAGGCACTTAGATTTTCACAAGGTTGTTCTCACTGCTTTAGTTGGTATCATTTAAAAAATGGAACCAGAGGCAGCCTGAAGAAACAGGAAGCCCACGAGCTGTGCAGTCAGTGGCCTTAAATCCCAGCCCTGGTTCTTATCACCTGGTGACCTCAGGCTGGCATGTCATTGACTGAATCTCCCTGATCCTCAAGATCCTCACCAGTGAGATGGTTTAATAATAGTATCCACCTCATAAGGCCATTAAGAAAGACAAATGAGGTAATGGACATGACACCCCCAGCCCTCTATAGGTGCCCAATAATGTTGTGTCCTTAATGATACCCCCCATGCTGACTTAATAGAGATGGCAATGGCATTTGCCTACTAAGCTCTGCTGTTTGGACCACAATTACACATCACTGCACACCTATCGCATGGTATGCCACAACTCAGGCCAAATGCCTAAGAGGAAATAGCCACTTGGAGTGCAGAATTTGCAAACTTGTAGAAGAGTGATAACTCCACAGGGTTTGGTTTGTATAAAACATGGGCTGGTGGCTGGGTGTGGTGGCTCACGCCTGTAATCTCAGCACTTTGGGAAGCCAAGGTGGGTGGATCACCTGAGATCAGGAGTTTGGGATTGGTCTAGCCAACATGGTGAAACCCTGTCTCTACTAAAAATACAAAAATTAGCCGGGCGTGGTGGCAAGTGCCTGTAATTCCAGCTACTTGGGAGGCTGAGGTGGGATAATTGCTTAGACCTGGAAGGCGGAGGTTGCAAAGAGCTGAGATCACGCCACTGCACTCCAGCCTGGGTGACGGAGCAACACTCCATGAAAAAAAAAAAAAAAGGCAGGTAGGAATGGGTAGAATCAAAATAATAGTAGTAGTAATCACAATAGCAACAGCAGTAGTGTTGTACCAGGCACTGAGCTAAGCACCTTACACGGCTCAACTGCTTTATTCTTTACAACATTCCTATAAGGCTGTACCCCTAATATAATGAGCCCCAATTTACAGATGGGGAAACTGAATCTGAAAGCAAGAAAGGAACTCTCTCAAAGTCACAGAGCAGGAAGTGGCAAAGCAAAGAGCCTGTTTCTAGAACTCAAGCTCCTAACTTCTCTTGTTGGAGGGGGATAGGACATGTGCATGTGCGCACACACTCCTGAGTCCTCCGTCAGCAAAGATAGGTGGGTCTGCAGCACCTCAGGATTATCCTGCCCCTACTTTGTCTTCTTTGGTGAAGAACAAAGAGGCATCTCACAGCATGTCTAGGCAGAGCTGAGGCCCTGAACCCAGCGGTCTGTGCTCCTGGTTCAGCAGGAGCTGCCTTTTTCCTGGTTAAACACACAAAAGTGTCTATCCCAATCCTAAAATAACAATGCTAACAATATTTCTACTTTTCTGAATGATTACACATTTTTACAGTAAAGAAAAAAAAACTATACAAAAACCAAAATAAAGGCTTCAAAGGGTTGGGGAGCCAGGATTCAGGTATTCATGATCACTAACTGTCAAAGTGAAGACCCACCTGTGCTGCCCTCTTGGGGCCGGCAGATGGCGGGGCGGGGGCAAGAGGCTAGGAACAGAGAGGTACCAGTCTGATCTAAGCAATAGCCTTTATTCTCTCAAGACTTGGAGCACACGTAGGCCCAGTGGTGACCTGTGCATGGGGCCTCCGGAACAGCCCCCTCCCCAGACTTTCCAGACAGAGATGGGTTGGCTGACAGATTTCCTTTTTTGCAGGGTGGACAGGGTCTCGGATCTAGGCATGAAAGCTCTTGGTATCATTGACAGAGAAGAGAAACTGTGGCCAGTGAGATCTGTTCATCACTTCCCTTGTTTAATCGCCAGAAGCTGTGCTTTGTGAATGGGCAAGGAATCAGAATCTGATGTGTCGAGCAGGAGGCACAATGCGAACTCGAGTGACAAAGCCAGCTCGTGTGTGCACAAGTCCACGTGGCTGTGTGTAAGCACCTATCTGGGAGTATACAAAGGGAAGCTGGCCAGACACTCCCACGGTAATTCTTACGGGTTTTCTTCCAGACCCAAGAGCCGGGGTTTCAGTTTCAGCGAGTGAGAAGGAGTCAGAAGGTGACACTGTGCCTGCATTCAAGGGTGCAAGATGCAGCAAGGGAAAGCCTCATGCCCAGGAGTGTCACCAGGAGTGTGTGGCTTTGGATGCCAGAGCCAGTGGGGGAGGCCACTGCTCCTTTCCTACCTAATCAAACCTCCTGGCATTGACAGAGGTGAATTGGGGGTGGAGAGATCTGCCTCGCCATTATCTCTGCTCTCATGGCACCTTCTCCTCCCTCCCCTCCTCCCTCTCTCCCTCCTTCTCTCTCCCTCCCTCCATCCCGGCTTTGCTCCCGCCTATGAAAAATCAGCAAATAAAAAGTTACATTAACCCCACCCTGACCTCGCCGACATAATACACTGCAGGCTGATGCGCTGCCTTCGGAGGCTCGCTGAGAACCTGTCACTCTCCAATGTCCCGAGCACAGCCTGGGGAGCATTTACCGGATAATTAATATATTAAATGCATGAAAAATAGTTACACAGACTTCCCCTCCCTGCCCAGGGAAGGGGGGTGGGATGCAAAAAAGACAGATTCAGGCTGTATACCATCAATATAAAAGCATCCCCCGAATAGCCGTCATAAAAACTGTTCATAATTTTATAGCTTCATTCCTGTTGGAGCACCATAAAGGCAAGTCATATTTTTTACACTCAGGATGCCCCATAAAAAAAAAAAAAGAAGAAGAAGAAGAAGCGAATGAGAAAACGAGAACTTGGCAGGAGGCGCCTTCACTCTCACCTGAGGGTGAGGGACAAGAAGGCGCCCCCCACGTTTGCACTCTCTGACCCCCTCCTTCCACCCTTTTCTTGGCCCAGCTGTGAATTCTGATGAGTCCATCAGAATAATTATTAATTGGATGATTTTATGACTTTTTATTTGGCCTTTTTTTCTTTTTGCTGATTCCATATTTGCCTTTTATGAGGACGGAGGTGGGGGTAGAGATGGGGTGTCTCTCTGTGTCTAGGCCCTTCAACTCCTCTACCTTGCTTCTGGTAGGTGGGGGTACGAAGAGTGGAATGAGCAGGGTCTGGTTGAACCACCTGGATCTGTTAGGGTTCAGGTGTTAAGGGGCCCAAACCAGGTGTTGGAGAGAAAGGAGGAAGGGCTGGGCAGAATGTGTGTAGGGCCCCTGATCTCCCCACCTTCAGCTGGCATGGGATGGGCTCCTCAGGGTCCCCAGCAGAACCCAGATGTCCCTGCACAGACTCTTACACAAGCAGTTCAAGATTGGGGAAGGGAACGCAAGATCAGCTACAGATCCAGGCCTGACCCACACAGGCGGTGAGCAGGGCATCCAGAGCCAGAAGGAAAATTTCCTCTCGTGATCATTCTGTACTGCAGTGCCCCAAGAAGACATGGTAGTAAGATGATCTCTTCCCCAAACGCACGCGGCGCGTGCACAGGCACACACATACCCCCATGCCTTCAGAGACACCTGACCTGCTCCCGCTGACCTGACCCCAAGAGGAAGCCTTGACCCCCTTCCTGACCCTGGAGTAGGGGATGAAGTGGAGGAAGTGTCCCCTCTCTTGGCAGGGTCGGGCGCGGGCGCAGCCGCTGAGCAAGAAAGACGCGAACACGCACTCCGGACGCCTCTGTGAGGAGCAGCGGACGCATGGGGGAGACAGATACTCGCGGAGACGCGCGGAGGAGGCGCCCCACCGCCTCTCACGTCCCGGCCGCCTGCCCCACCCACGCCTCCAGCCCGGGATGCCCATGGGCCGAGGGGCACGCAGAAGGGCCGGGAGGCTGGATGCCAGCCCAACTCGGGGCGGGGCTAGGGCGCGCGCCTGCGACGAGGCCGCTGACCGTGGTGCTGAAAAGGCGGGTGGTCTCCAGGCACTGAGAAAAAGGGGGCGGCTAGGCTTCCAGCCTGGCCGGACCGGTCCAGCTTAGCACGCCCAGCCTCCCCGGGTATCTGTCACTCTGATGGGCTTGAGCCGATTTCTTCCCAGCTGAACTGAACGGTTTGTGCCTCCCCTCTTTCCGGGTTTCTGCAGTCTGCCTGCCTTTACTTGCCCTGCCATCCCTGTAAAGGGTGGAAGCTGCCCCACCGTGGGTACCATGTCTCCCCAACAAGACTATAAGACCAGGGGATCTGCCACTGCAGAGAAGGCCTCCCCGATCACACTGGCATCCCCTGAGACCAAGGGGTCTGTCTTCCCCAGGGGTCTGGGAGATCCCTGATGGGCAGGCTCTGGTCTCTTCTATCAGATGGGCCTTCTTTAGGCCATCTTGTTCTCTCATCAGACTGAAACCTCTCGAAAGGCAGACTCTGTCTCCCTCATTAGACTGGGATTTTGCTATGCCAAATGTTATACACCCCTCCCCATATTTAGGCTCCCATGGAGCAAGAATTTATCTCTACCATCAAACTGGGAGGCCTTCCAGAACAGAGGCTGTGTCTCCTCTATCAGACTGGAGTTTCTGCCAGGGTAAGGGCCCAGTTTCCCCAACCAGATTAGAAGGCCCCCACCCTGATCGGAAGCTGGATTTCTCCCGTAAGACTAAAATGCCTCTCAGACCAGGGGGCTGGAACTCCCATAAGACTGGACACCTCCCTGGTGGAAGGCACTGTGGTTACTCCGTAAGTATGGGAACCCTCCGGCTGGGCGCGGTGGCTCATGCCTATAATACCAGCACTTTGGGAGACCAAGGCGGGTGGATCACGAGGTCAGGAAATCAAGACCATCCTGGCTAACACGATGAAACCCCGTCTCTACTAAAAATACAAAAAAAAAAATAGCCAGGCGTGGTGGCGGGCACCGTTGTCCCAGTTACTCAGGAGGCTGAGTCAGGAGAATGGTGTGAACCACGGAGGCGGAGCTTGCAGTAAGCTAAGATCACGCTACTGCACTCCAGCCTGGGTGACAGAGCGAGACTCTGTCTCTAAATGAAGGAAGGAAGGAAGGAAGGAAGGAAGGAAGGAAGGAAGGAAGAAAGAAAGAAAGAAAGAAAGAAAGAAAGAAAGAAAGAAAGAAAGAAAGAAAGAAAGAAAGAAAGAAGAAAGAAAGAAAGGGAACCCTCCAAGGACAGGGGTCCCACCACCAGACCAGAAGCCCCTCTCAGATCAGAAACTGAGTCTCTTCCATAAGACTGGGGGCCTCAGGTAGGAACACGACTCCTTCATGGGAGTCTGAGGGCCCCTCAGAGCAGAGGTTCCCCCACTACACTGGAAGCTCCCACACATCACCCAGTGCGAGAGGCAAGTATCCTTTGTTCAGCTCTGCACCAGGAAGAGATGCCTGGTTCCTGCTATGGTGGAGCCTGATTGTACCATCTGTGAACTGGACAAAAGGGACTAACATTATCAGCCCCTCTGTGTGCCAGCCCCAGCCCCAGGCCCTTCACACCCATTATCTCCTGGCCTCACCACCATTCTGCAAAGCAGATATCCTTATCCACTTTCTGCACACGAGATGAGACTGACACACAGGACTCCGACTCCAACTCCTTTGCCCCCAGTCCTGGCCTCCCCCATCCCTCCCCTCTTCCCTCTCCCATGGTTCCTGCCCAATCCTGCTGCTCCATTCCTATAAAAGCAGCCATGTGGGCCAACCCAGGGCCATAATCTCAGGGCTTGAAAGGAATCAGCCTTCAAGCAATGGCCACTCTTCCTCTCCTTGGGTATTCAGGACTGTGGGAAGGGGATGATGAGGGCTGCGGCTGCAGATAATGAAGGACCTCTTGTTTTCTGCAGAAGCCCTGTTACCTTGGTAATTCTACATGCACTGGGAAAGGAGGAAGTGCATTGAAGAAAGGAGGATCACTGGGATACTCTGTAAATCAGATCCTTTAATTCCATTTTTTCTTTTCCTTCTTTGTGCCTTTCTCTTTTGTTAAATGTAAACCTATGCTCTCCACTTCCCCCTTCTCATACCCAACACAGTATCTCAACATGTTGGGGTTAGAGTAGCTATTACCATCTCTGTGTTATATATTGTTCTCTCTCTCTCACTGGGTGTGTGTGTGTGCACGCGCGTGCATGCATGAGTGTGTTTAATGAAAATAGGTCCACCTCCTCTTCCAGACCAGAACTAAAATGGAGTGGGGGGGGTGATAAACATCCTCCTCCCCCAAAAGGAAAAGCATCAACTAATTTAAAAAATATTTAAGAAACTCTGGGTCGTCATCCACTCGCTTCTCCCTGCTCCATAATTACACTGCAGTGCCTGATATTTTCATGGGACATTAAACCAGGAGTCAGGTGATGGGTTCCTTCCGTCTACGCCTATCCGTTAGCCGCCAGGCCCCTGCGGACCTTGACATTATTAATAGTCCTATTCATTAAGTATTACTCTTGTAGAATGAGTAGCATAATATTGGCCTGGAGATAGGAACAGGCAGAAGGAATAAGTCAAATTAATTTTCCGGAGCAAACGCCCCGGTTCTGTAAATGACATTCTGTACTGTTAGCATTTTAAATGTGGCACAAATGGCAGGAGACACAATTTGAAAGCAAAATACTAGAAGACATGGCTCAGGGTGGAACGTGGCAGCAGGAAAATCTAAGAGCGTCAGGGACCTGGGGGTGGGAGGGTCTGGCCCATGCAGTGACAGGGAGGGGAGAATTTTTTTTAATGGGCATTTACATTAAATGCAGTTGAAGGAGGAGGAAGGGAGGAGAGTAGGCAGTGAGGTCTGTGTGTGTGACGCTGTGTGTGAGTGTGTGGAGGGGTATCTGGTGGAACAGAAAGGAGGAATCAATCACAGTTCTCCTTCTCTCCCTGCTCCTCGGAGCAGATGGTCTGGGGTTGGAACTGAGGGGTTCTGCCACTGACTCCTCTAGTAGGATGTCTTCTACCCCTTTTAAGTCTTTCTGACTAGGTCTAGGGAAGCCTAACTCTTACCTTCTTACTTAATGTGAGGTTTGATCTTCAGGGTAGGTGAGGATGCTCACTCATTCACTCAACCCTCCACCCATCTGTTCGAGAATACACACCAACTCTGGGCAAGCCTGGTGTTAGACTGTAGAGTGTGGGGCACATGCAGATTGGTTAGACAAGAGCCCATACCCTTCAGAAGCTCAGAGTCTAGTGGTTGAGCCATGGGGAATCCAGGTAATGGTGGCGCCAGGCCATTTGTGATCAGGTCAATGAGGAAGGGAAATATAAAGACTGTAAAGTGCTCAAGACAGAGAGAGACCATTCCACTGGGTGAATCAGAGGCAACTTGCTAGAGACGATGGCTTTTAACCTGGCCTTTGAAGGAAGGGCAGAAGTTGGGCATGGAATTATGGAGAAAGGCAATTCAGATGAAGAAAGCAGTATGAGCCAAGACTGGAGTGTCAAAAGGAGCAACATGAATTGGGGACGGTAGGGCTGTGTTCCAGGATAGAAGGCTTGGGAAGGGTAGTCATTGGTGATGATGTTCGGAAGGCTACTCTTGCACAGTCCTATACTAAAAGTTCTATACTAAAAGCATCTAAAAGTTCAGAAACTAGTGTGAGAAGATGGTGCCTCCTTGAAGCCCATACTGCTGTCTCATTCTCCCCATGATACATGGACAGGTGCTTGCCAGGAACAGGGAAGAGCACTATGGACTGCAGCCCATGCCTTGGATGGTTTGGGGGCCTGTCCCACTGCATCCCAGTCAGTGGCTAAGCAAACAGGAAGCTCAGTTTGGAAATTAGATTGTGCCTCAACGAAGTCAGGCTATGAGTATGTAAAAAGGTGAATGGACACTCAAGGGCCACCACTATTCCCACGAGGAAACCAGAAGCAGGACTCCTTTCTGTTTAATTTCACTTGCCAGTGGGCTTTTTTGGGTCTAGCAGCCATCACCACCTACTTTGGTATCTTTAAGCATTTCAAACATCCCCAGAGGACAGGTAGAACCTTCATCTTGGCACTCTGCCTGGAGCTGAGCTTCTACATAACCATGCTCCTGTCCTCCTTACTCTCTCCCCATCCAAGCTTTGGAAGGCTTTTTCTCCTCCACTTTGTGGAAGGCAATGTCTGAACTTACCTGGATCCTGACTAGAACCTGAGGCCATTCAGGATCTGAGAGAGCCAAAATCTCTGACGTGTGAACCCTAGAATCTATCCTTAAGGATCTTGGAGTTGGAAGGCAAATATAAATATATGAACAACTTAATGCATTTGCAGTCTTCGATAGGGAGGCATGTTTAAAATGTTAAATCAACAATAGTTATCATTACATGGCAATTACTACATGTTAGACACTGTTCTAAGTACTTTTACATATATTAACTCATTTCATCCTCACATCAGTCTTATGAGGTGAGTGCTGTTATTATCTCCCTTTTACAGATAAGAAAACTGAAGCGCATAGGTGTTAACTAACTTCCCCAAAGTTATGCCAGTAATAAGTGGCAGGTCCAAGCTTTAAATCCACGTAGCTTGGCTCCAGAGCCCATGCTCTTGAAATGTTTCACTATGTGAGACCATACGTCAGCCAGGGCCTAGGGGATTAGGGGCCAGAGAGGTGGTCTGGAAGGTTCTTGGGGTAAGAAAACAACATGTGTTGACGTCTCAGACAGAGCTGAGTGACCAAAGAATCCCTCTTACCTAAGTCCAGGGAAAAAATGCTATCTTGGGTCTGCCTGGGTCTGAGATGGGGAGCTGCAGTGCCAGGATTCTGATGTTTCATAGTCACTGGTTCTGATCTGACCTTGTTCATTCTACCACAAAAAAGGAAGAGGTGCAATGGAAAGGAAACAGGGCTGGGAGTCAAGAGTCCAGTCCATCTCTATGGATCTTGGAGAAGCCATGGCCTCTCTGAGCCTCAGCTCCTCATCTCTGAAATAAAGAACTTAAACTGGGTGCTTTCCAAAGTCTCTGCGAGCTCTGACACTCTACTGAAGTGATTCTCAACTTTGGATGCACATTGGACTCGCCTGGGTATCTTTTAAAAAATACCAACACCTGAGATGCACACCAAGCCAAGTGAATCAGAATCTCTTAGGGAGAATAATCCAGACACTGGTATTTTAAAAACCTACCCAGGTGATTCTAGCATGTATTGATGGTCTATAGAACCCGGGTGCATTGAAGAACTAAGGCTTCATTCTCATTGTAGCCTCATCAGTGATCTTAGAAACTGATGACCAGGACCATGTTGAGGGAGGGGAGTGGTTTCCAGGTAAGGAGACCAGTACAGTGGACCCAAGAATCCCGAAGTAGCCCCTGATTTTACAGAAAAGCACCCTCTCAAAAATGACTGATTAGAATCAAACCACATATCTGTGGACAGAACTCCAAGCTGGGAATCCCTGGGGCCTCTTGGGACAGTAGATCTTGTGGACCCTTCTTACTCCTGGCATTCCAGATCCTTGGTTGTATAGCATTTCCCTCTAATTTTGGAGGTGCCTTCCCCCATAAGTTCTTCCCAAAGAAATGAGGTTCCTACCTCCCTCTGAATCTCAGTGGGACACCACATATTTTGGGGAACTAGCTAGGCAGGAGGACTTCCTGCATCCAATGCCAGAGGAGGAGTCATATCTTCCCCTCACAGAATAAATACATTTAGCACCGCCTCTGCCTTTTTTTTCCCCAATTTAGTATTGTTTAATATGCATTTAATCAGGCCATTCGGTATTACAGCGGCTATGTAGCGTGACTCCCCCCGCGGGCACGGGGGGAGGGCGTTATAGGCCATTAGGCTAAAGTAATATGTATGAGGAGTCACTTTTCCCCAGGGCGCAGTAACTATTTTTGCTCCCCAGTCGTCCCCATTAAATCATTAAACCTCATGACTATACTTTCTGAACTCTACCATGATCTTTAAAAAGCCAAGCATTAAAGGGCAGCTGTCACCCTCCACCGCCCAGGCCTCTGCCGCTTTATGTATTCACAGCATTAAGTCCTTTGTCAGTCTATACATCATGGGGTGGGGGGTGGAGTTACAGCCCACAAGGAGTAGACATCCCATCCTCCAGCCCCCCAGCTCTCCCCAGGGGAGGGCTCAAGGAGTCTGGTGGTATTACCCCCGCACCACCTCCCCACCCACCCAAGGCTTCATAGTCTGGCAAAGAGGCGATGTGGAAACGGGGGTCTGAGAACTGTCCGTGGTTCTGAAGACCTGTTCCACGGACAGACGTCATCCTCTCATCCCCTCTCTAACCAACTACATCTGGCTTTCTCGACTGGCAAGCGTCATTTCATAACCAAACACTTCCTGACAGTCTCTGTTTTTCCTCTATAGTGAGTATGATACTGCCCAAGGAAAATTCTGGGTAGTGCAAAGATCTGTGGATTAGGATTCAGAAAGCTGCTAACTGGCACAATTTGGACAAGTCTGAGTATCAATTTCTTCACTGATAAAATGGTGCTGATAATACCTATCACACAGGATTGTTAGATTTAATAACATGTTTGTTAAAGTTATTTTCAAATCCATAAGCACTGCACAATAATAGCATGTATTAATGGTTAATAACCATTAATTAATATGAATTTCATTTTATTCTTCAGTAGACATTTATTTATATTGTTAATACTATTTATTATTATTGTTGATAGATGTTACTCAACCATTTCCCAAGAACTTCCTTCTTCCCTAGGAAATCTCTACAGAGATGTGAAAGAGGACTACCACTGTTAGAAAAAGAGAGGTGGCGTGTTTTCATTTTATTCTACCTTCTATGAGTTGAAGTGGAGAGGACTTTTGAGTCCCTTCATCCAAGACCCAGTCCCTACCCTGTCCCCCCATCCAATCCCAACTCTAACCCCCTAATCCTCACCCTGGACACACAGGTGCTTTTCTCACTCTGCATCCCCACACCTGCCTCACCATCAAAGGGCTGGGTAGGGAAGGGTTAAGCATCTCAGCAGCCCCCAACAGGGTCCTCCTCACCGGCTGGGAAACAATGGAGCCATCAGTCTATATTTGACCTTTGCCCCTGCAGCGTTTATGACTTATTCCTCTCCTCCACTGCCTGCTGCGATTCAGCCTTCAATCTCCCACCCCTTGCCAGAGTGGAGCTGGCCCTCCCCCCAGCCCCCTCCCCAGCCTCTTTGGCCTCCTTCCTTCCCCTTTTCTCTCTTTGCTTATCTCTCCTGGATTCCTTTCCGTCTTATTCCCATTCTCTTTTATTTTCCCCTTTCTCTTACTCCCTCTTCATGCTCTTCACCCAACTTCCATTTCTTTCTCCTTTTCTTCCTTTCCCTTCCTTCTTTCCTCTCTTTCCTTCTTTTCTTTCTTTCTATTTCTGTCTTTCTTTATTGCCTTCTCTTCTCTTTCCTTCCTTTCTCTTCAGTTTTCTCCTTCTCTCCTTATCATACTAATTTATCAGCTGGCCTGCCGGTTTTGGGTGAGAGCCCTTGGGAAATCTCCACTTGGTCTCCTCTTTCCATCGAACACTCTTAACCTACAGGGCTCTCTCTACTCTCATGGCTACTTTTGGACATTATTGTGTCCAAAAGTGGTCATGAGTTGGCACAGTGAAGGTGCATGGAGTGGGGAAGGTACCACATCCATTATGGGACGGGAGCCCCAGGGGGTTGGGGGCAATGTCATCCAGACCAGAGCAGGGACAGAGGGGCTCATCAGAGAGGAGGAGCTCTCTGATGTGTAGAAGCAGGGAAAGAGCACTGGGCCTGGGTATCAGAAAGAACCAAATTCCAGTCTTAGCTCACCCACTAACTAGGCTCACTAACCCTGGGCAAGTCATTTATCCTCTTTGAGCTTCTTCTTCCCCTACAACATGGGATTCAATAATGCCTGCCTTGACCTGGCTTGCAAAGTTGTTGTAAGGAACGAGAAAAACAGAGTGTGAAAGTGAATTGTGAACTGCAGGGGACTGTATAAACACGTGGGGATTGGGAGGAAGGGGTTGTATTTTTTCCCAGAATCTCATCTGGCTGCCCTACCCCCATCCCCCCCCCACAACAGAATTGACAAAGCAGTGATCCCATCCACCTATACAGTACCTTCCAGTTTAAAAAAGCACATTGTGCCGGGCAAGGTGGCTCACGCCTGTAATCCCAGCACTTTGGGAGGCCGAGGCAGGAGGATCACGAGGTCAGGAGATCAAGACCATCCAGGCCAACATGGTGAAATCCCATCTCTACTAAAAAAAAAAAAAAATACAAAAATTAGCTGAGTGTGGTGGCACGTGCCTGTAATCCCAGCTACTTGGGAGGCTGAGGCAAGAGAATCGCCTGAACCAGGGAGTCAGAGGTTGCAGTGAGCCGAGATTGCGCCACTGCACTCCAGCCTGGGTGACAGAGCAAGACTCTGTCTCAAAAATAAATAAATAAATAAATAAATAATATAAAAATAAAAAAGCACATTGACAGCTTTTTCACTTTTAACACAGCCCCATTTCATAGATGTGGGCACCAAGGCATCAGCAAGTTTTAAGTGACTGGCCCAAAGCCACAATACTAGTACGTAACGCAGCCAGGACCCAAACCTAAGTTTTCAGCCTCCAAGTTCAATGCTCTTTCCACCATCCCCTATGGCCTTTCACTTGCCTTCAAGTGCCCCAGGCTGGAGGGCACCTGTCACACCAGCCCCTGTTCCCTCCTGACACTGTGTACATGCCCATCTTCCTTCAGCAATTGTGAGTTCCTGGAAGGGACAGAGCAGATCTGGGGGGCACTCAGTAAAATGTTTTGCCAAGTGAATGAATGAATAACTAAATGCCCCTCCCCACCCTATCACACAGTGTTGCCCCTAAGTGCAGTGGTATGTCTTACAAGGTGAATTACAACTTGGTCCTCTTCTCTCAGAACTCCAGAAAGCTGCTGTATAGTCAGAGTGGCCTCTGGTCTCTGGCATGAGAGTCTCTCCTAAGGAAGGGGTCCTGCCTGCCACCCCCCACACATGCACACATTGCTCAGCCCCTGCCCCCAGTCTGTGACAGCAGCCTCTGTAATGAATGACTCTGCAGTGGGGCCCAGCAAAAGGACAGGAGGGCATGAGACAAATCATAGCTGCCAGGCGCTAATCTTCCCCTGGGAAAGTCACCTCCACCCCCCTCATCCATCACTGGGCACTGGGCTGCCACCGTAACGACCCCCCCCAACAAATACACACCCAAGACAACCACCCAGGCCTCATGGATGTCTGTGAAAGTGTGCAGAGAGGCAGGTGCAGGTTTTGGTGTACAAGTGGAAGCATCTGCACACAGCCAGAACAGCCAATGCAAAAAAGGCCATTATTGCTCCAGACCAGGTTCCTGCCTCGTATCTCTCACCCCAGAAAAAGTAAAGTCTGATGAGTCAAAATAAATCCTCTGAGCCATGAATTTGTTTAATTGCCTAAGAAATGTTTGTTGAGAATCTATTTCAAGTAAAGCAATGCAGTGCAAAGGACACAGAGATGGACAGAACAGGATCTAGTCCTGAAGGAATCCATGGTTCAGCAGGGGAACAGAAACAGATCAAGGGAATGGGGAGGAAGGGACACAAGCGTAAGAGAGGAGGAAGATGGAGAGTGAAGGGAGAGATTTCTCCCAGTGGAGAGGTTCAGGGACAGCTTCATGAAGGAAGACCTTGAAGGATGGGTAGAGCTTGCAGAGACAGGAAGAAAGCAGTCCAGGAGGAGGGAACAGGGTGAGCAAAAGCAGACTATGGAAGGCAAAGGCATAAGATAGTGCAATAAGTTGTACAAGGAAAGATGAAGTTGACACCTGACCACTGAATGTCAGGTTGAAAAGGCCTGACATTCACCCACACCCACCCATTTCCAAAACACACACACATGTACACACATGTGCAAAGAATTCCAGCCTCATGAAAGAGTGGAGTGGGTTTAATCTCACCATAGATTAATTTCATGGAGATGTGTCCAGCCATATGTACATCTTCTCCCATTGAAGAGGCTATGGAGGTAAGAGCCTATATCCATGAGCCATGTCACTGTACAGCCACAGTCACCCTTCTAGCCAGCATTCATTGAGCACAGTTCTGAGAGCTTTACATGCATTATTTCCCACTAGAATGTAAGCCTCAGGCTGGGCACGGTGGCTCATGCCTGTAATCCCAGCACTTTGGGAGGCTGAGGTGGGCAGATCACCTGAGGTCAGGAGTTCGAGACCAGACTGACCAACATGGAGAAATCCTGTCTCTACTAAAAATAGAAAATTAGCCGGATGTGGTGGTGCATGCCTGTAATCCCACCTATTCAGAAGGCTGAGGCAAGAGAATCATTGGAACCTGGGAGGCAGAGGTTGCAGTGAGCCAAGATCATGCCACTGCACTCCAGCCTCAGCAACAAGAGTGAAACTCCGTCTCAAAAAAAAAAAAAAAAAAAAAAAAAAGAATGTAAGCTTCATGCAGCATCAAATGTCTTACTGCTGAATTACTAGAGTTCAGAACAGTGCTTGGCACATAGTAGGTGTTCAATAAGCTTGTTTTGAAAGAATGCTTCCATGTCCTCATTTAATAGGGTTGTTATGCTATAAAATAGGTACAAATATTATGACTACCACCCCACTGTCCCTCATTCTACAGAAGAAAAAATGCGGCCTTGGAGAGGTTCAGTCATGCAACTAGTCATGCCACTGGTCATTGCAACTAGCAAGTGGAGGATCCTAGCTCCAAACACAGCTGTCAGAGTGCAAGCTCTCTACCAACAGTGCTAAAGAGCAGCAGCCCTATGTCTGAATTTCATGTTTCTACAGTCATTGTTATGCTTCAAGGAGGCACAATTTGAACTTACGCTCTCAGAATCTGCATAATCATTAACTATTGTAACAAGACACTAATATATGCACTTCTATAGTTATATGCACTCAGTCAGTCCACTTTAGGGAAGACCAATATAAACAAAAGCCCCAGATTTCCAAAGCAGATAAATCTAGGAGGGCTCATTTGCTTTAGAGAAAAAGTCTTGACCAGGCACCATGGCTCACGCCTATAATCCCAGCACTTTGGGAGGCCGAGGCAGGCAGATCGCTTGAGCCCAGAAGTTCAAGACCAGCCTGTGCAACATAGAGAGACTTCATCTCTTTTAAAATTTTTACAATTGTATTTTTAAAAAAGAAAAATTCTTTGCCTTCTAAAAAAGAGGATTCATCCAAGGGCTTTTTAAAGTAGGAGAGCTTCTCTGGGCATTTCAGTGCTTAATTTAATGGGGTCTGCAGGGGGTAGAGTGAGGGCAACACCATTTGTGGGTCACCTGCTGTGTGCCAAGCTCTTTACGACCCTGCAGAGCAGATGGTATTATCCCATTTTATAGATAAGGAAACTGAGTATCAGGTCCCACACATTTGCTCATTCAACACTATTTATTGAGTCCTGTTCTGTGCTAGGAACTAATGCAGGCTCCAGGGAATCAGATATATACAAATAAAGTCCTTGCCCTGACAGCGCTTGCATTCTCATGAGGAGAGGTAGGTAATAAACAAGTGAATGAATAAGTGAACAAATCTTTGAGAGAATGTCATGTTATAAGTGCTTAGAAGGAAATAAACGGGGTGATAAGAGAGGGCTAGGGTTTCTAATGTAGATCTGGAAGCATCTGGGGATCCCTTGAGCCCTTCAGTTAGAAACTGACCGACTTCATCTCTGGCTTCTCAGTCCCAGTTTAGAGAGGGAGGGAGTGGGGGGAAAGACAGGAGGAAGGAGGAAGGCGGGGAGGGGAGCATCCATCCCGCTCTTCTACCATACTACCTTGTCAGAAATCAAGGTGGGAAGAGTTGCCAGAGAAGTAAAATTTATTAGAAGCCATTGTTCATTACAGACCCATCTGAAGTTAGCACTGAAGCCCTGGTACAAGGTCTCTGAGAAAACAGGAATTTGATATGTAAAATGTCAACTCAGTCAGCTTGGTAGGAGCACTGGAGCCAGGAGCACTGGGCTGTGGGTGAGTAGGGCAATGTAGGCAGAGCAAAGTGCGTTTTGCTGAGGGGTAAGGCCACAATGAGTGGGTTCCATTTCTGGCTCAGCAACTTAAGGACATGTCGCTTCAGATGTCTTGACCACTTTGCACTCCAGTTTCCTCATCTATAAAATGGGTATCAGCACAGTACTCACCTCTGAGGGTTGTGGGGAGGATTAGATGCTTCAGTACATGTGCAAGACTTCCTAAGCAATAAAAGAGGATTGCATTCAGCATGGGTGCAGGAGTCAGTAACTCCAGAGATACAGAGTGGGAAAAAGAGCAGGAGGAAGGACTCTGGAGAGGAGAAAAAAGTGGAGAAAGGAGACACTGAGGGGAAAGAGAAAGCAAGTGTGCACATAGTTACAAGGTTTCTATTCAACTTCCCCCAAAGCTTAATAGATTTCTAAATGGGCTTATTATCACCACCTATGAATTCTTTTAAAGGACCTAATTATAAAACACCAAACTAGCTAATTAGGTTTCCTGAGCTCGCCTTGACACAGGTGCAAACAGGCTCTCTGGATGGTAGCCCTGGCAAAGCCCACAGTGCCAGCTCCGAATCAATGGGGGGGCGGGACCTGCCTGTGGTCACACAATTAGGTCTATAATTGTGGGCCCCCTCCTGCCACTGCCAGGCTGCCAGAGATGCTAGCTGTCTGACCTCTCTCACCTGGTGCATAGGAGCAGAGGCCCTGCAGAATAGGGGACCAGCCTCCTGGGACACCTCTGGGCTTAGTGCTGAGGGTGCATCAGGTGGGTCCCCCAGGATCCAGCTCAGGAGGGACTGCATCTAGGCAGAGGGGTCAAGGAATCGGGTCCTTGGCACTCATCCATCCCTCTTTGGAATAGAAATGCCCAGGGGCAGGATCACCATAATGCTCAGAGAATGCACGTGTCTTACACACCACTGGAGAGATGGGTGCACTTGAGGGTAGTAGAGTGGCAGAGATGGCTATGCCCGCCCCCATTGGATTAGAGGACCCTTGGGAGAGGGGGCAGTGAAGGGAAGAGTTCCCGAGTCCTGTGGGTGGGAGGACTATAGGAAATCCTGTCTCTACTACAGTGATTTCCAAAGTGTGTTCCCAGAACCACTAGCATCAAGATTACCTGGGAACCTGTCAGAAATCCAAATTATCAGACACTACCCAGGGATGGAGCCTTGCAATCCATGTGTAAAGGAACCCTTAAGGCATTTCTCAGGCACGCTCCACTTTGAGAACCACTGCTTTCCCGTATCCAAGAGGAGGCCATTAATCAATACAGCTGCCAATGGTGGTGCTGCTGACCGAGGGGGGTGTGCAGAGGGATCTGTTTCTTAAATTAAACTAAATGATGGCCATTAAGGGGGCATCCCCTGCACATAATTAATTCTCCTTTTGCTGAAAGGGGCGGATAGGAACTGGACAGCTAATGATGGTCACCGTGTGCCTCACCCGCATTCCTCCGCCCTCATTGCCTCCAGTGTCCTTGTCTTTGGGCCCACCATGAATACCTGGTTCTCTTTCCATGTGGTGGCCCCACCAGAGTCTAAAATTCGTGAGCTACATAGCGCTCACTTCCCCAAACTCCCTCTCACTTCCCCCTCCCCCAAGTCAGGCACCCCTCTTGCCAGCTCTATCCCTATCCTCCCGCTCCTCTGCAGCCATCATAGACCTCCGCTGTGTCATGCCTCAAGGTGGGGGCCAAGGAGCCACACTGTGATTCCCTCAGAGGAATTCCTCCAAGGAATTTTCTTCCAGTTGTTAAAGCGAGGCCAGAATGCAAATCCAACCACTCTCCCCAGATACATCCCTAGCAGCTTAATCTGTCCCATCACGCCTAGCCCCCAAGGAGGGGTTCTCATATTCCGTGATCACTGGCCACTCCACTCCATGTTCCATGGCTTTTGCCTCCTCTCCAGCCGCCTGTCTCTGCTGGGTAGATTTTATGGAATTCTCTCAATGCATTTTTACAATACCATAGCCTCCAGAGCTGGCCATGCAGAGATCAAAGCCCCCCCTGCCCACCAAGCCACCAGCCACCTCTTGCCTTTGACAATAGGAGAGATTTCCCCTCTTAGACACCTACTTCCTAATAACTGGCAATCTCTTAGGGTCATGGTGAAGATTGACAGAGACGATATATGGGGAGCATCTGGACAGCCCCTGTTACAGGCTGGGGACATGATCCCCCTCCTCACCTTCTCTGTGGGTTCCACATGGCTCAAATGAGCCCACCCCCTCATTCCATTTATAAATCCTGGGGTCCAGGGGCTGGGTCAGGTTGGCTGCAGTACATCAAACCTCTCCTGGGCCCCTGTTGAGGCTGGGTACCCTGACAGTGGCTGAAGATGCAGAGACAGAAGAAGAAAGGACTCTACTCTAGATATCCCGTGTGGTAGGGAAGCCACATTTGTAATAATGCATCCTTAAGAAGAAGAAATAGAAGATGAGGGAGGAGCCAAAGTGGTACAGAAAATAGGGTCGCTTTGGAGACAGACCTGGGTTCCAATTTTGGCTTCAGCACTGTGTAGCCAGAAAACCTCATGCAAATCACTTAACCTCTTTGAGTCCCCTTTTCTTCCCTTATAAGATAGGGGGATAAAAATAAGAAGAACTTCAAAGGCTCAGGCTTAAAGATGTTTGGGGTAAGTACCTGGGACGTTGCGGAGGTTCAAAAAATGGTGTTATTATTATCATGGAGGCAGTGGGTTTCCTTGCGCTCCAGGAGCCCACCCTGCCTCTGTGGGGTCAGAGTCTGAACAGTTCTAGGGGCCCTGGGCTTTGGGGTTAACCAGATGATCCTTTAATATACAAAGAAACCCCAAACAGCTTAACCTCAGCCGAAGCATGGAAGGCCCGGCTGCCCCACAAATGCTGGCCTTGAATCCTGTGCTCCATTATTGCATCTGAAAATCCGTTAAAATTTCACACAATTTCCTGCACAGCAGTGTGCTTCATAATGCTGGGAGCCAAGCCGGCCCAGTAATTGGGACCAGAGTGGGGCAGAGTCCAAAGCAATTAATCCAGCCTCCTTCCTTGTTTGCGCCAGGATAAGCCTGACGGGGTGGAGAATAATTGGAAAGGAGCGGCCTCCATCCCCAACTCCAAATTAATATTTTCCTGCCCTGATTTAATTCCGCCCGGGAACAGTGACACACAGACACACCGTGTCAAGCGCTAAGTAATCCGCCACAAGCCACCTGAGGAGGAGGAAAGGACTTTTCCTTTTCTTTGCGGTTGGCCAGGGGTGGAGGGAGGTGCAGCTAACAAGACAGAACCTCAGAAGCAAGAGGGCCTCCCAGGGACATCCGTAGTGCAACCACCCTCCCGATGCAGTGACGTGCCGCAAGGGGGAGAAAAATCAGGGAACCAGGAAGGCAGACAAACCTGAGTCCCAACCCTGGCTTTGCTGCTTAGGAAGTGTATGACCGGGGGCAAGTCATTCAACCCCACCGAACCTCAGTTTTCTCATCTGTAAACTGGAGATTATAGTACGTGCCATGAACGATTGTTGTCAGGATTCATTACAACAAATACAGTAGGTGGCTGTCAATGGTCACTATTTTTCCTGTTATTTTAGGTTTTACAACCAGGAGCCAAGCACAGCACTAGGCACTGAGAATCCAGAGGTAAACAGGCCGGGCGCGGTGGCTCACACCTGTAATACCAGCACTTTGGGAAGCCGAGGAGGACGGATCATTTGAAGTCAGGAGTTCAAGACCGACCTGGCCAACATGGCAAAATCCCGTTTCTACTAAAAATACAAATATTAGCAGGGCATGGTGGCGCATGCCTGTAATCCCAGCTGCTTGGGAAGCTGAGGCAGGAGAATCACTTGAACCTGGGAGGCAGAGGTTGCAGTGAGCCAAGATTGCACCACTGCACTCCAGCTTGGGCAACAGATCGAGACTCTGCCTCAAAAAAAAAAAAAAAAAGTACATAAAATGTGGGCCCCAGTCCTTAAGGAGCTTGCATTCTAGTTCCATATATCCAGTACTGCTACACAGAAGTGTTTAATATTGGCTAGCTCCCTGCCTTCTGCCTGCAGCATCCCTGGATAGGCAATGATTCAACCTCCACTTGATCACTTTAATCACTTGACCATCTCCTGCCAGTTCTGTTGGTGCGTTTGCCCGCATGCAGGCTTCCTCTCCAGCATCTAGCTGCACCCTGAAACCTTGTCCCACTGGTTCTAGCTCTGCTCTGGAGCAAGCTGGAGAAAGAGACCCAGGTGCAGGAGTCAGGACTCAGGAATCTGCAGATTTCTCTCCCTGTCTCCACCGAGCCCTGCCTCTGCTGACTCAGCAGCCTTGTAATAGGAGAAGGGGCCCCAACTTGATCCTCTCTCACCCCGGGGGTTCAGGCATGTTGAGTAACCTGGAGAACTGGGGCAGGATTGAGCTCGACCACTCACAGTGGTAACCTTCCCGGTCTCACTTCCCATTCCTTCCTGGATTTTCTTTCATCTCCCAAATAAACCACCTCCCTTGAATCCTTGTCTCAGGTCTGCTTCTGGGGGACATCACACTAAGACAACCAGGAGTCCGAAAGCCCTGAGGCCTGGACACCCGCCGGGGGTGCCGCTAAGCTTCACGGCCGAGCAGCGCCAGCACCTCAGGATTCCAAGCCGTTGGCAGAGGGGCTTGGTGGGCAGGCTGAGGTTACCCACCTGTAGGAACAGATTTATTCATGGGCACCTGAGGCCCACACCCACCCGCGACACTCAGGAATACTTGAAGGCCATATCGCAACAGGAATCTCACAGGCTCCGGGTGGGGTGGGGTGACGAGAGCCAGGGAAGTCTCGTTATTTATGTGGCCCTCTCACCAGCTGGGGGAAGAACACAAACTCCAGTGTGAGGGAGTTTGTGTTCTTCCTGAGGGAGGAAGAAGATGCCTCAGTGGGTTCAAAACTCCCCCAAAGAAAACCATTCAAGCCAAAGCAGGGAGTTACCAGCAAAACTCCCATGTGTGTTCGACAAAACTGCAGGGAAACACTATGCAAATGTCAAACTGATGAGGAGAGGAGGAGAGAGAGGGACAGGAATAAACCAAACATTAAATCAAATCAGTAGGAGAATAAGAGCTAAACTCCTTGCTTGTAGCACTCAATTCTGTAGTCGATACGGTCAGGAATGAATGAACGGCCTGCTCAGAGCCACATCTGAATTCAGCGTGTGTAGCACCCTAAGCTCTACGAGGAGAGTCAGCCAGCCAGGTGCCATCATGCCCCATGCCCAACCACAGGGCCAAATGGGCTTGGGGAGGGGACCTAACCTAGGCCCTCTGGGGGCACAGCAGGGAGGAGCCCTGCCCAGGGGCTGGGTGGCATGGGGCAAGTCCTATCTCCTCTCGGAGCCTCAGGGCACCCACGTGGAGGGCAGCTTGAGGAAGCTGTTGTGTGTGCAGGGCACAGAGGCCTGCATGGGGATAAAATGGTTGGTCGTAATAAAAATATGGGGATGAAGGAGGTTGAATGAGATACTGGTGGAACAGGAGCCCGGTGGTCTGTGTCCTATCTTGCTTTGTTTGCTTCATTAGGGATGTAAAATGAGGGTTTGGTTTTGTTAAAGAAACTGGGATTGGAGAGGAGGGGAAGAGCACTGCCTGGAAGAGAGATGACGAAGGAGAGGAGGGAGAAACCCAGGGCTGCTGTGATCAGGCTGGAGTGTGCTGTGTGATGCCATCTGCTCCCCTGGTTTCCCACAAAAACTTCAGTGAAACCCGCACTGTTCACCCACATGTTGGGAACTGGCCATGTGTGTGCTGCATGGCTATAGGGTGGGCGCAGGGCTAGCACAGAGTCTGAAGGGGACCAGCTGTGTTCAGGTCCCACGTGGGCAGCCACACTGTGTGGAGGATCCCATCAGCCACTCCCTGTACCTCCATTCCACAGCCATTCGTGGATTACACGGACACGCAGTAGGCACAGTGCCAAGACTGGGAACAACTGCAAATACGACGTGGCCCTGTACTTGATTAAAGACTAGAGGGGAAGACACAGCTGACATATTGGTTCAGGGGATAAGCTTCGCATGCCAGGGTAGGTTCTAGCCCCAGGGCATGTGAGTCTTGCCTGAGCGCTCTCTGGAAGCCAGGGTAGAGCCAGCACTTACATTATCACACTCGATCCTCAGAAACTCTGCTCAGAAACAGTGGGGGACTGGCTCATGGCCACGCAGCTGGGAAAGGGTGGAACTGGCTGTGAACCCACATCTGTACCTTCAGAAACCAGCTTTGCTCATGGCTCACCTGGTTGAAACTTCACCAGCCAGGCTTTTGTAGAAATGGGATGCTGACAGTGGAGTGGACACTCTTTCCCTTCACCTGGGGCAGCTTCGAGGCTACACGGCTGTCTCTAAGCTCCCCTGACATGTGAAGGGCCCCTCATCCCCAGCTTTGGACTGTATCTCAGCTGTCTCCAAAGTTCCAGACGTGACTTAGAGCCCCTTCAATAACTTCTCCTTTTGGCTTAAGCCAGTTTGAGTTTGGGTTTCCATCAGCATCTTTCTCCAAACTGAAGAGTTAGGACGGTATAGGCCTCAACATCTGGTGGGAATTGTGCCAGTGTGTTCACCCCTGCCCGCTCCAATCCCAGATAGCTTGAGTTTAAATTCATCTTTGACAATGGAAGAAAATTGAGTCCCAGATAAAAGAAGTAACTTATGCAAGACCACACAGCCAGTTAGGGGCAGGACTGAAATTTGAACTCCAACCTTAAGACCTGCACTCTGCATCCCTTCTGGATCATTGTGTTATCCACTTTGTCTGGTTCTGAAAAGATTTGTATGCAGAGTATGTGAGTGTCAGTGTGAGTGTGTTTCTACGTCCTCAGAGAGATACTGAAGTCCCCTTGGGTCAGGCTTGTGCCACCGACGTCCCTGACATCTCCCAAATCCAAGTAAGAGCAGTGGGTCCCCCACAAGGGGTCCCTGGACTTCAAGCATAAATGGGCTTCCAGAGGAGGCCGCCCTGGCATGTCCAGATCTGGGCAGCAATGTGGCTCTGGGAATGCCATGCTGTGTGTCCAGGGGAAGACTTCAACCTTTCTGGGACTCAGGCTGATGTGAAGTTGAACCTGATGAAAAAGAATACCAGCAAAAGAGATAACTGGTGTGAACCATCTCTTGTGACAAAGTAAAACACAGTAGTGGAGGAATGCTAAAAGGAACACTACTGAATGCATTCCACTTTAAGACAATCCAACGCACAAAATCTGAATTTACTCTCTGTATTTAGAGGATAAAGAACAGTTTGACAAAAGAATTCTAATTGTCACAGCAGTTCCACTGAGCAGCCAGGGTGAGTGTTTCCAGGCCTCCCCAGCATGGAGGCAGAAATGCACGAAACAGACACACTTTGAGCCAGAGGACTGAAGCTTTGCCCACTGAAGACCCCAGGGGGATGGCCAGGGTCTCAGAGGAAGTAGAGGAAGGGTCAGTAAACAGTTACCATGGAGACACAGGGATGTGTCAAGTGAAAGTACAAGACCCCGAACTCCAAATCCCGGGGCAGCTTGGATCCAAGACGAAGCCCAGAAGGGTGTGGCATGATGTGTTACAGAACTCACTCCCCTCTCTCCCAACCCATCCCTGCAGGGCCTCTCCCTGGTACTCATCCTTGTGGGAGAATCATACTTGCCATCCCACTGATGTTGGACTTGGTGATAAGACTCCTGTCGGCAAATGGAATAGGAACAGGAGGGACATAGGCCATGCCCTAGCTAAAGCCTTTGGACCTCACGTTTCCACCATCTTTTGTGCTCTTTCCCTCTGCCACCAGACTGGGGCTGCTTTTTCAGCCCGAACCCCAGAATGAAGACACACAGAACAGAGTCACAAACAACCTGCAGCAGATATGTATGATGAACAAAAAAAACTTCTGTTGCTATAAGCCATTGAGATTTTGGGATTGTTCATTACTACACCATAAACTAGCAACAGCTGACTAATATAGAAGGCGAAACTTACAGCTTTAAGGCCTCCTCTGACAACCCAATTGGATAAGTGGCTCAGATGTGTCTCTTCAGATCAGCACTTGCAGTGCACAGGAGTCCCATGGGAACTTATAAAACAGACTCCCCCCCATCTTTTTTCCTTTTTTTCTTGAGATGGAGTCTCACTCTGTCACCTAGGCTGGAGTGCAGTGGCACGATCTCAGCTCACTGCAACCTCTGCCTCCTGGGTTCAAGCAATTCTCCTATCTCAGCCTCCCCAGTAGCTCAGACTACAGGCGTGAGCCACCATACCTGGCTAATTTTTGTATTTTTAATAGAGACAGGGTTTCACCTGTTAGCCAGGCTGGTCTTGAACTCCTGACCTCAGGTGACCCACCCACTTCAGCCTCCCAAAATGCTGGGATTACAGGCGTGAGCCATTGCACCTGGCCCCAGATTCCCCCTTCTGAGATTGAAGTCAGTTCATCTAAGGATGACGCCCAGGAATTGGTATTTTTGACAAGCTCTGAAGACGACAGTGGCCTGTCCACAGACCATGCTTTAAGAGGCCCTGATCTGATGAATCCAATGTTTTTGCTATCCAGAACAATGTCCAAAGAGGCACAGCAACATGCCAAAGGTCACACAGCAAGGTGCTACACAAGAAACGAATCTCCACCTCATTTCCCTGAAGCACGCTGTCCTTCCCCAGAGAAACAGTGCGGGGGTGGAAGGGAAAAGAGAGACTCACAGGTTGAAAATGCATCTCCAGAGAGAAACCAGTGGAGGCCAAGGAATTCAGGTTGAGCCAGGGTCCAGGTTCCAGCTGAGGAGGGAGTTCCCTGTGAGTGGATGAAGAGGCGGCTCCCTGGGGCCTTCCCTGGAAGAGGTGGAGAAAAGGGTGTCAGATTACAGAGCAGGAGGCTGGAGGAAAGAGAAAGAAAATAAATATATAAATAAAAATAGAAAAGGGAAAAAAAAAAAAAACCTCCAGCCCTGGTGAGCCCAAATATCCCCAGCCTCGCTGCAGGCGCTGCCCCAGCCCTCTTCGATTTTGATGTACAGTTTGAAACAAATCAATAGCGGTATAATAATACTCAGCACGCTGTGTAATTTTTATATCATTAGTTTTCATTTTCCGCTCCCCATGCATCAAAAAACTTACAACGGGCTCGTAAAGTTTATTTAGTATTCCATGAATTCCTAATCAGTTTCATTTCATAATGATTCAGGAGCCGCCCGCTGCCTAGGCCCCCGTGTCAAAAAATCGATAAAACCAACACAGTTTTCCTGATGGCAGCTGCAAAAGGATCTATTGTAGGGGAATTATGATTTATGCCCTGGCCTGAACCATGAGCAGCAGCCTCCACCCGGCGGCTCAGGGCTGAGGTCTTCGCCAATAATTATTTATGCACCTCTGAGGGCCCCACCCTAGTTCCCTTCCTGCCCTGGCTGGCCCCCTGACACTGGGGGCAGCGGGGAGGGCCCAGTTGGGAGGGAAGGAGGAAGGAGAAGGCACAAAGGGAGGGCCTACTAACCGTCTGAGCATCCCTGCGTGGGTCCAGCAGCTGCCTCTAAGTTCACCCACCCTCCAGGAAGGCCTAATCAGAGAACAGAGGGATTTAGGGAGCCCTACCTGGTCCCGAAGAGCTACAGAGCGAACATCCCTGGGACAGGTGTGTGTGGGTGGAGTTGGGGTAACTCCAGCTCTCCAACTGTAATCCTCATTCCCACTCAGCCTCTGTTCTGACCCCACGGATGAGTTCTTGGCCCCTACTTTGCACCAATGACAGTCACCTCCACCTCCCCTGTCCCTGCCCCAGTGGCTCTGAGAAAGTTGAATGGGAAAGGGGTCCCAAGGGTCACGGTGGCCAGAGGGCGTCAGTTAGACCCCACAGGATGCAGACACAACAGGCTTCCAGGAATTCTGAGACTGTAATGAATGTTTCCAAGATTCTCAGGAGGAAACAAGGAGTGAACCTGAGTGCTTGTTCAGAGGTTCCAGCAGGTGAGTCCAGCTCCTGGTATACCCTTGACCAAAGAACGATCCTCCTCTATCAGGGAAGGTCGTCCTCTCCAACCAAGTGTGCAGCCTCAGCAGGGACACACATGGAGCAGTGAAGGAGGAAGGGGACACCCGCCTAGCCAGCCAGATCGCCCAAATCAACCCTGGCGATCAACGGGGTGACAAATGTTGCCGTCAGATTGCACTCATATCCAGGAATGAACTTGCCCCTTCTCTTCTCCGTGAGGCAGATTGGCTTCGTTTTCAAACCCCTGCATCCCCACCCAAAGCTCCCATGCCCTTCCTCCACTGGTCATAATTAATAGATCTGGGAGACATGTTAATGGGATGGGTATTAAGTCCAACAATTGGTTTAATTAACAGCAAGTAACCTAGCTGGGATAGAGAGATCTCAGGGTGACTTCATAGGGGAGGAGATGCCCTGGTGTGACAGGAAGCCAATTGGGGCCACCGGTATGTCCACACGCACCCACCATCTATCAGGGGGTTTCTCGGCCTCCACGTGGTGTCTGGGGAAGACCGGGGCTTCATTTAAGTGGGTTGATAGAAGCAGAGGTTCAGGAGCTTATCTCTGCTGGACCTGTCCTGAGGCACCGTTGGCACTCCAGCCTTTGACTCTAGTTAGAATAGGTGGGCTTCTGGCCAGGCACAGTGGCTCACGCCTGTAATCCCAGCACTTTGGGAGGCCGAGGCGGGCAGATCACAAGGTCAGGAGACTGAGACCATCCTGGCTAACACGGTGAAACCCCGTCTCTACTAAAAATACAAAAAACTAGCCAGGCGTGGTGGCAGGCGCCTGTAGTCTTAGCTACTCGGGAGGTTGAGGCAGGAGAATGGCGTGAACTCGGGAAGCGGAGCTTGCAGTGAGCCAAGATCGCGCCACTGCACTCCAGCCTGGGCAACAGAGCGAGACTCTGTCTCAGAAAAGAAAAAAAAAAAAAGAGTAGGTGGGTTTCCTCCTGACACCTTCATTTTGTGTTTCATTCATTCACTCATCAAACATCAGGGACACACCTCGAAGCCACTTGCTTTATTATGTGAAGAGAAGAGAAGGGACTTGCCCGACATCACGCAGATGCGGATTGGCAAAGCCAGGATTCCAGCCCGGATTCACCAGGTCTGACAACAAGCAGTGTCTGCCCATCCTGCCCCACTGAGCCCCACAATCCCCTCACCGGCTGCCTGTGCTCCTCTCTCCGGCTTACTTTGAGGGGTTGGGGGAACAGGACATGACAGCCGCTCTCCTTCCATGTCCATCCCTCACCCCATGCACACAGCAGTATGGAAAGAGCCCAGACTGTGGGGCCAGACCTGGATTCGAATCCTGATTTCCTCCACTCACCAGCTGAGTGACCCTAGACAATTTAATTAACCTTTCTGAGTCTGACTTTCCTCATGTGTAAAATCAGAGTCATAATTTCTGCCCCACAGATGGTAATGAGTCAAAAGAACAGCAGATATAAAATACCCACTCCCAGGAGGCCCCTGATAGATGCTTCCTGCCCTCCCCCGGCTTCCTCGTTTCCTCACTTCTCCCCAGAGAATCATCTATCTGGTGCTGGGAGTGAAAAGGGGGCCTGGGCCTGTCTCCCCTCCTCCCAGGATTAATCAGAAAACCAAAAACCAGCCAGGATTTGGCATCAGCGGGCTGGGGCTGTGCCACTGCTCATTGCACTGTGGCAGAAGGAGAGGAGCCAAGCCTCATCTATGCAAATCTGAGCCAAAGCCCCTGCCAGCACCTCAGTTTCCCGATCTGTGAGACAGAGGCATGATTCCCTCTAAGGCTGAAGCCTGGCAGTTCACTGACCTGGGAATCATGTTCCAGGAACCAGCAGCTTCTCCCAGGTCAGGAGTCAGAGGGTGGAGGGGCTGGGGTGAAGCGTGAGACTTCCTGGATGTGGGGTGGGAGAAGGGGAGGGCCCCTGCCCTGGGGAAGCTCTAACTGCCCCCTCTCCATCCCCAAAAGAGACATAGAGGCTTATTCCCGGTGAAGCAGAGTCCAAATTCTTCCCTCACGGAAACAGAGGCCCTTGAGGCTGGCTGCCGCTCCAGAGCCCGGTCAGGATCTGCAACTTCAGGCTCAGCCTGTCTCCCTGGGCTCCTTCCTCCACTCCCTGCTCTGTCTGTCTTCAGTGAGTTTCCTGTCCTTCTGCCTCTTCCCCTCTATTCCTTCCCCACCACCCGCTTCCCTCTGGGGAAAATAAGCACTTGCTTGTCTAAGGCCAGAGGGGTTCTAACACAGCTCCACCAACTGGCAGTGCTGAAAGTTCTGAGATGCCAAGGGAACAACCTCTCCCTGCTACTGCCCTTTCTGCTGCCAGGTCCCCGCTTTGTCCCTCAGCTGTTCCATCACCCCTGGGGTGACTGACAGTCCTACTGGGAAGGTGGTAAAGTGGGGAAGGAAGCTGATCAGCGGCTGGCTCAGGCCCGCAGCAGGACATCCACTAGGGTCCAGTACTTCGGGGAGAACCCCAGCCTGGCTCTGGGAGCCGAGGGATGGGGACCAGAAGCACCAATCCATCTCTCTGTTCCCTGTGCCAGACCCCGCAAACACACACAGGCTCTGCAACCCTGAGGCCAGCTCTGCCTTTGAGCTCTGCTTCCTGCTCCCTCTTTCTCTGTCCCTGATCTCACCTCTTATTCTACCAGAGACAGAGCCAGCCAGGCCCAGGGGGCCATGTCAGGGACTTGGTCTCAGTTGCTCCTGCCCCTTGGTGAAAGAGAAAGGGCCCAACTCAGGCATCAGCTGTTTCACCTGTGAAATGGGTTCCGTAAGAGTTTATGTGTCAGAGGAAAGGGCCACGACTGGACAAAGTGCTGGAGGATTGTGACTTCTTATTTAACAATCCTCTATTGTCACTGCACAGACCTCAGTCCCCAAGATTGTGGGCCCAAGCAAGGACCCTCCTAGGGTGACTACACCTTACAAAGCTCCCCAGCTAGCAGAGTCCCTGACCATCAGGACCTCATTCAGGGGACACAGAGAGTCACAAAGGAAACAGGAAAACAGAGAGTAGGACCCAAAGGCATCTGTGTCCCATGGTGGGAGGGGGTCACTGAGGCAGGAGGGAGCCGGGGTTCTGGGGTCAGAGGAACCTGAGTTTGGAGGGGATGTGGTCGCCTGCCAGTGGAAGGGCATTGGACCAGGAGTTTAACCTCTGGGGATCTCAGTTGCTCATTTGCAGAAATGACAATACACCTGAGCTCCCAGGAGTGCACTGTGGAGCCACCAGCAAGTGACAGCATGGAAGGCACAGGAAGGGCTTTGGAGGCAGAAGAAGGTGCGTTCACACTGCAGCTGGTTGGCTGTCTTCCCACGTGACCTTCAGCAAGTTACCTCATGGCTCGAAGCTGCGTCTTCTTCATCTGTAACATGGAGTGACTGTCACGTCTCTCTCACAGGGTGGTTTGTGCAGGTTACAGATGGTTGTGCATCCTTTAGAATACAGAGGTGGCATCCAACAAGTGTTCCTTGTAACTTCCATGGCCTGGGCACAGTGCCTGGCACAAGAGAAGGGTTCAATAAATGTTTTCTCAGGCCAGGTGCGGTGGCTCACACCTGTAATCCCAACACTTTGGGAGGCCAAGGCAGGTGGATCTCCTGAGGTCAGGAGTTCGAGACCAGCCTGACCAATATGGTGAAACCCTATCTCTACTAAAAATACAAAAATCAGCCAGGCGTGTTGGTACATGCCTGTAATCCCAACTACTCAGGAGGCTGACACAGGAGAATTGCTTGAACCCAGGAGGCAGAGGTTGCAGTGAGTCAAGATAGCACCACTGCACTCCAGCCAGGGCAACAGAGTGAGACTCTGTCTGAAAAACATAAATAAATAAATAAATAAATAAATAAAATGTTTTTTCAGTTTATTATGCGGGTGGATGGGGAACAGGTTTATTATGGGGGACCCATGAGGAAACCCAACTGAATAGTGAAGGATGGACTCTATCTGCTCAGGCCAAGAACATCTGCAAACACCTTTGTAGACACTGATCTTTTCTGGGTCCACAGAGAAGAGCAGGGACTTGGGTCCCCATCTGGTAACTAAAAAAACTGATGCCTAGAGAGGTTTGGTGAATTTTTTTCAAGGTCTCCCAGAAAGGGTGAGTCAGAAATGTCAGAGGCATGTGAACTAGAGTGATTTCATCGTGAACCAGAGTGATTTCATCTTGAATAGGAGCTTGGTAAAAGGAGGCTGAGACCTACTGGGCTGCATTCCCAGATGGTTAAGGCATTCTAAGTCACAGGATAAGACAGGAGGTTGACAAAAGATACAGGTCATAAAGACCTTGCTGATAAAATAGGTTGCAGTAAAGGAGCCGGCCCAAACCAACCAAAACAAAGATGGCGACAAGAGTGATCTCTGGTCGTCCTCACTCCTACATTCCTACCAGCGCCATGACAGTTTACAAATGCCATGGCAACCAGGAAGTTACCCTATATGGTCTAAAGGGGGAGGCATGAATAATCCACCCCTTGTTTAGCATCTCATCAAGAAATAACCAAAACAATGGACAACCAGCAGTCCTTGGGGCTGCCCTGTCTATGGAGTGGCCATTCTTTTTTTTTGAGATGGAGTTTTGCTCTTGTTGCCCAGGCTGGAGTGCAATGGCATGATCTCAGCTCACTGCAACCTCCACCTCCCGGGTTCAAGCTATTCTCCTGCCTCAACCTCCCGAGTAGATGGGATTACAGGCATGTGCCACCATGCCCAAGTAATTTTATATTTTTAGTAGAGACAGGGTTTCTCCATGTTGGTCAGGCTGGTCTTGAACTCCCGACCTCTGGTGATCCGCCCGCCCTGGCCTCCCAAAGTGCTGGAATTACAGGCATGAGCCACCGTGCCCAACCTGGAGTAGCCATTCTCTTATTCCTTTACTTCCTTAATAAACTTGCTTTGACTTTATGGACTCCCCCTAAATTCTTTCTTGCATGAGATCCAAGAACCCTCTCGGGGTCTGGATTGAGACCCCTTTCTGGTAACAGAACTAATCCCAGACCACTCAGTGCCACCCACGTGGGACTCCAGGCTCTGTAGCGAGCTGCCACCTCCTGCCTTCCCCGACAGTTCATGATAGCAATCTCCGCTTACTGGGTGAGTCTCTGTGCCCAGCACTTGGTTAAATGCTATAAAGCGCTTATCTCATTTAGCGTGCTCACTGCCTATGAAACAGCTTTTCTCTCACCCTCATTTTACAGATAAGGACACTGAGGCACAGGGCGTTAAGGGGCTTGTCCAAAGTCACTCTGCTCATAAGTGATGGGGGCTGAACTATAAGCTCTGATATCTGAAGCCTGTGAACTTGATCTCTAACTGCACCAGCAGAATCAGAGGTAGTCCGTCCATCCAAACACAGGCTGGTGGGTCCCTGTAGAGGTCAACCTGCCAATCCCCCTGCCTTGCTGAAGGGCCGACCCTCAACCTTTCTCAGGCTCAGGCCGACCATGTGTGAAGGGCGCCTCAGCTCCTGACCAGCTCCTGAGTGTCCCGGGGAAGAAGGCAGCACAGGCTCCCTGCGTCCTGCCACCCTGGGCTTTCAAAACCCACATTTCCCACAGTCTAACCTAAATCCTTTCGCTTCCAGGGCAGTCCTGGGGACCTCTCACTTCCACCATCATTCTAGTCTTCCACCCCTAACCTAGTACAGCCTCTGAAAGGATTAAGAAATGGGGCCAGTGGCCCCAATGGGAGAAGGTGCCTGGTCCAAGGCCTGGTAGTACTCCATGGTAAATTTTATTTATATATATATATCACATTTTCTTTATCCACTCCCTGCCCTCGAGTCTCCACAGTAATGCCCAAGCTTTGTAGTCACTGGGTCGGAGCTCCCACCCTGGTTCCATCTGCATTCCTTAGCCCATGTGACACGGAGCAAGGAGATTCCTTCACCTTCCTGAGCCTCGGTTTCCTGCTCTGTAAAATGGCACCAATCATCCTTATTATCATGAAACTTAGACATCACAATGGGCTGGAAGGTCTGAGAAGAGTGCTCCTGGAGCACATGGCAGGATCGCAACCAGTGCTGCTCTCCTCCTCCTCCTTTTCTCCTGCCTTCCTCTCCCTCCTCCTCTACCTCCACCTCCCCGACCTCCTTCTCCTTTTCTTCCCATTTTATTTCACCCACCAAGAAACTCCAAACCCAAGCACCTTTGGGCATCAAGCTCCTCCTCCACCCTACATCCTCCCTGATTTCTCCCTGCTAGGGAGGGCAAAGGCAGGTGTGTGGTGACCCTTCCTCTTCTTCCCACCTTCCCTGGAGGCCTAGGTGGGGGTCATTGAGGGTGAAGTTGGTTCCAATGGAATGGAAGGCACAGTCTTGAGGATTGGGCTGTGTCTGAGGGTCAGAGGGTCCCTCTCCCAGGCTACCCAGCAGCCTGCCAGGGGCTGTGGTGGGGAGACACAGTATGTCACGTGCCAGAGGTGGTAGATCATTTGCTCCCTCACTTTATAGATGAGAAAGCTGAGGCCTAGCAAAAATAAGAGGCTCAGCCCAGGACACACAGCTGGGGGGAGTCTGGGCTCAGCTGGAGCCACCAGCCTGCCTCAGCTAAAGAAGTAAGTTCTTGTGCTTCCTGCTTCAGAATCAACATCTTTACTCTCCAGTGTGGAAGACCAACTCCTCATCCTGCCAATCTGAGCCAGTTGGCATTTCAGAAGCCAAGACAATCGACCTTAAATCCTAAACCCTAACCCAGCCATGACTAAAATTACCCTCCACCCAGTGCACACCCTCCTTCAGGTCGGGTCCTGCAGAGGAAACCACACATTTGATTGCTCTCCTGTATGCACAGCTGCAGGTCAAACTGCAAACTGCAAGAGCCATTATAACAAAAGTGACAGGGCTACGAAAATGTTGCCAAAACCAGCCCAGGAGGCATCCACCAGCTCCAATACTGCCTCCTTGAAGTCTCGGGAAGAGTGCTGATCTGCAGGTCCCCGTATGGGAGCTTTACGGCTCAGAGAGGGCACACAGAGAGGAAGTGGTGAACAGCCCATGTGGGTCTGGCCATAAAACTTCCAAGGCTCCTTCCATGCCCTAGTCCTTCTTGAGTCACACCCTAACACAAGTACCTGGGACAGAAGGACTGATGCACTCTGAGAGGAACACACAAGGTAGGCGGGGCTTGGTGGGCGGGGCTTGTACTTATGTGCCCTGGCAAATGTTACACAACAGTGTAACATGGTGCCTCCGTCAATACACACACATGTGGCCTGTACACAGGCACACACTTTCATGCACACACAAGCACTACGGCAGCAGTTCTCAACCTGGATGCACACTAGACTACTGGGGAGCTTTAAAACATACTGTGTCCAGCCCCACCCCCTGGGATGCTGATGGATTGAATGTGTGTCAGTTACCTATTGCTGTATACCAAATAATCCCCCAAAATTTAGCACCTTAAAAAAACAACAAACATTAGCTCACATGGTTTCTTTTTTTTCTTTTTTCTTTCTTTTTTTTAAAAATTATTCATTGGGAGGCTGAGACAGGCGGATCACGAGGTCAGGAGATCGAGCCCATCCTGGCTAACACGGTGAAACCCCATCTCTACTAAAAAATACAAAAAATTAGCCAGGCGTGGTGGTGGGTGCCTGTAGTCCCAGCTACTCGGGAGGCTGAGGCAGGAGAACTGCGTAAACCCGGGAGGCGGAGCTTGCAGTGAGCTGAGATCGCAGCACTGCACTCCAGCCTGGGCTACAGAGCGAGACTCCGTCTCAAAATAAATAAATAAATAAATAAATAAATAAATAAATAAATAAATAAATTATTTCAATAGTTTTGGCAGAACAGGTGGTGTTTGGTTCCACGGATAATTTCTTTAGTGGTGATTTCAGAGATTTTGGTGCACCCATCCCCTGAGCAGTGTACACCGCACCCAGTGTGTAGTATTTTCTCCCTCATTACTCCCACACTTTCCCAGGTCCCCAGAGTCCATTGGATCATTCTTATGCCTTTGTGTCCTCATAACTTAGCTCCCACTTATAAGTGAGGACATATGATGTTTGGTTTTTCCACTCCTGAGTTACTTCACTTAGAAGAGTGGTCTCCAATTCCATCCAGGTTGCTGCGAATGCCATTATTTCTTTCCTTTTTATGGCTGAGTAGTGTTCCATGGTATATACATATACATATACATATACATATACCACATTTTCTTTATCTGCTCGTTGGTTGATGGGCATTTAGGAGCTCACATGGCTTCTGAGGTCAGAAATCCAGAAGCAGCTGGGCCGGGTGGTCCTGACTCAGGATCTCTCCTGAGGTTGGAGTTCAGATGTTAGCCCAGGCTGGAGCACCTACTTCGAGATGACTCAGAGCCACCAGAAGAAGCCTTCATTTCTTGGCCACATGGCCTCTGCACAGGGCTGCTTGAGTGTTTTAGTGACCCGGCAGTTGGCTGTCTTCTGAGCAAGTGATCCAAAGCAGTGTAGAGAGGAAGCCTCAGTGCCTTCCCTGTCCTAACCTCCTAAGTCACACCACTTGCGCGGCATTTGTGTTTTAGAAGGAGCCCACACTCTAGGGGAAGGGAATTAGACTCCATCTTCAGAAGGGAGAAGTCTCAAATGATTTGTGGATCTACTTTAAAACCATCATAGGATGTGAGGTGAGGCCAGGGCATTGGGATTTTTAAACACCCCCAGGTGACTCCACCGTGCACCCAGGGCTGAGACCTACTGTCATGCGAAGTCACCAGTCAGAGGTAGAGAATAGAGATTCAGCAAGCCATGATGACTTCAGGGTATGCCAGCCACCCAGGCCCTCCATCCCCAGGGAAGCTTCCATGTTTCCACTTCAGTGGCCTCAGCCCAGCTTCCATGTTTCCCTGGCCCTTCCCTGACCCCTCACAGCTCACATCTCCTGGAGGCCTTCTTAGAGACCCTCACCCCCAGGCTCCAGGCCAGGTCCCAGCCCAGCGTCACCCCTGCACTAGCTGTTCCTAGGACCGGTTTCAGGCCTGTGCACATGTGTGGGTTTGTGTGAGTGCCCATGTATGCACACGTGTATGTGCATGTACCCACACAGGACCATCTCCTCACAGGCCAGGGCTCCCTGACAAGGTGACCACATCCTCCTCTCTTCTCCTCACCCCTCCTCTGTCTTCTTCCTTTTTTTTTTTTTTTTTTTTTTTTTATGTTTGAGATGTAGTCTCACTCTGTCATCCAGGCTGGAGTTTAGTGGTACGATCTCAGCTCACTGCAACCTCCACCTCCCAGGTTCAAGTCTACCTCCTGCCTCAGTCTCCCAAGTAGCTGAGATTACAGGCATTCGCCACCCTGCCCAGCTAATTTTTGTATTTTTAGTAGAGACAAGGTTTTACCATGTTGGCCAGGCTGGTCTTGAACTCCTGACCTTAAGTCATCTACCTGCCTCAGCCTCCCAAAATGCTGGGATTGCAGGTGTGAGCAACTACACCTGGCCTCTTCCTTTCTTTACCTTTCTTCCCCTCTCCTTCTCTTCCCTCTCCTTTCTTTTCTCACTCTTGACTTTTCCCTTTCTTTCTGTCTCCCACAGGTCTCTCCTTTCTGATCTTGGGATCTTCACACCCTCATCCTCTTGGCCGCCAGGAGGCTCCTCAGCTCATCTGTGATGATTCTGTTGCTGTAACAGGCACAGGAGCAACTCAGAGTGACCAGGGAGTGGACTGGGACCTCCCTGCCCGCTGACCTCCAAGGACTTTCCAGGCCCACTCTGCTTGTCCTCCAGGCCCAGCCACGCCTCCAGGCCACCTGGGGTCTCAGGTGGGGCCACCTTCCTCCTAGATCACCTGCCTTGCCCCAGGCCTCCCACTCCCAGGAAGGCAGGAGCTGAGGGGCAGTGGCAGGAGCTGGGAGAGGAGCCAGTCCACTTCCAGATGCCTCTATCTCTCTCTCTTCAGACCCGGCCTGCTGGCTTCCCATGCGCTCCTTCCTCTCCATATTTCCTCTCTCTCTGTTTCTCTCTGTCTTTCTGTCTCTGTCTCCATCTGTCCCTTTCTTTGGCTCTGGCTTTCTCTTGGAGCTCTCCTGGCCAGAGCTCTAAGGCTGCAGAAATGAGAAGGCTGCCCCTCACGAGGACAGCAGCTCTGCCCTAGTAATGAGGAGGAAGGAGAACTCTTCTCAGGAATTAATGAGACCACCAAGAACAAAAGAGGCGACCAGCAGAGGCCAGAGAGGCGGGGCCGCGTTAAGCCATCCCCGCAGAATCGCACGCCAGCAATAATAGAGTGAGGAAAAATGGAGTCGAGATCCCTGTGGTAAAAACTATTAGAGGAGGCGAATTATAAAACTATTAACCAGAATGTAACTCCCAATTAAAAGATGATTTAACACTGGAACCTGATGGATGAATTTTGATTAAATGGAGAACTATTAGGAGCCCAGGGATAAGGCTGTTCCTGCCAGTTCTAAAAGTTAAAAGGCAGTTTGATATAAAAATTTATAAATTAAGGTTAATTACTTTAAATAACATGGCTGGAAGCAATGAAAGGAAATTTGTCAGAATCTCCAGAGTTTGGGGCAAGATGGATACAGATGTCTGGACTGGCCCCAGCAAGCCTGGAGGTCAGGGCAGGGACGGTCGAGGCCAGCAAAAGGGCAGGTAACGTCCGTGCTCCTGCAGAACCCCACCAAGAAATGAGGGGCTGGCTGAGGCACCAGAGTGGGGATGCCCCCAACATTCCCCACCAGACCCCACCAGTGGGAGTCTCCAGTCCATGCCCCAGGATTTCCTCAGCACTTGGCAGGGGCGGTGGACAGGTCACTCTGCCTCAGTCCTGCCCCAGCTGAAGGGGTGTCACCAGCACCCCCATACCCAGCCGTGTCCTGCCGGGCCTGCTCCACGCCCTCCATTCTGGTGACACTGGCCTGGCAGGATGAGGAGGGTCTGCAGGGGGCAGGCTGCTCTTCACTGATGCTCCAGGGGTGTGGGCTACGACCACCCCACAGGGCCACACCCCTGCCTCCAGGGCGCCCTGCAGCAGAGCGCCAGATCCTCCCCGGAGCTGCAGGTCTGTGCTTCAGGAGGCGGGCACTGCCCACACTCGACATCTGACCTTTTACAGGTCGAGGCTCTGCCTGGATACCTCATCCCCTTCCCAAAACCCCATCTCTGCCCCTAGGCGATTTTTCAGCATGCCAAGGGGCCGCCCTGTGTTTGGCCTGGTCCTGTCCTAGCAGTTGGGAGAGAACCACACTTGGCTCACAGCTATAGCCAGACCTCAAGGGGTCCTGGAGAAATTAATGTAAGCTTTGTCTGGTGATTAGGGTGTGGGCACTCGAGCCAGTCTCCTTGGGTTCAAGCTGCAGCTCCAACCCTTAGCAACCTATGTCTTCAGGACTTGCAGTTCTTCATCTGTAAACTGGAGATAACACCCTCTCCTTGCAGGATGGTTGTGCAGATGAGAGGTAAAGCCCTCACAGGTAGTATGTGCTCAATAAATGGCAATGATTCTCACCATCTGTGTCTCATCTTAGTAAAAAATGCAATTGTCTGCCAGGTGCCACTGAGAGCTTCCTGCACGCAAGCACATGGTAACCACATGGCAAGCATAAGGGAAAAATACCTTATTTCATCTTCTCAGCACCCTTTGAAGTCAGTCGTGTCATAATTCTCATTCACAGAAGAAAAAACTGAGGCACAGGGAGGTGTGGTCACAAGCCGCAGGCCTCGAAACTGGCAGCAGCTAAGCCAGGACTTGGGTCTTTCAGCTCCTGACCCCATCGCTCCTTGCCTCCCGGGGCACTGTTTGACAGGCATTTACATTTACTCTGGCTGTGCCTCTCACTATAAACTCCAAATGGTATTTGGAATGAGAACCAATAGGAAAGAAGGAAGATATAAAGGGGTTAGAGGGAGGAAGGGAGGGAGGCAGGAAGGAAGGAAGGGAGGAAGGAAGGAAGGAAGGAAGGAAGGAAGGAAGGAAGGAAGGAAGGAAGGAAGGAAGGAAGGAAAGGAGGGAGGNGAAGGAAGGAAGGAAGGAAGGAAGGAAGGAAGGAAGGAAGGAAGGAAAGGAGGGAGGGAGAAGAAATGATCTGTGCTTCAGGAGGCCTGGGCACTGCCCACACTCAACATCTGACCCTTTACAGCTCAAGGCTCTGCCTGGGCACGTCATCAGAGAAAAGAGGAAGGGAGAGAGGGAAGGAAAGAGGTAGCCAAACTTGGTGGTGCCCCTGTAATCCCAGCTACTCAGGAGGCTGAGGCAGGAGAATTGCTTGAACCTTGGAGATGGAGGTTGCAGTGAGCTGAGATCACACCACTGTACTCCAGTATGGGCGACAGAGTAAGACTCTGTCTCAAAAAAAAAAAAAAAGAAGAGGGAAGGAAAGAGGAAGGAAGGGAGGGAGGAAGGAATGAGAAAGAAAGAGCAGGGTGGGACAGAGGAAGGAAAGGGAAAGTCTTGTGGGTTGGTTTGTATGTTTTTAACAAATCTCTCTGAAGGTGTCCTGTTTCTGAGACAGGTGCTAATAACACAGATGTTTTTACTTTGTAAAAATTCATCCCTCTGTGTGTACTCACTCGTGTTCTTTTCTTTATGTAAAATATTGATTATAATAAACAGTTTTCAAATAAATATAATGGGTGAATTTTATGGTACACAAATTATACCTCAATAAACCTGTGTTTAAAAAAATAAATATAGTACACACACACACACACACACACACACACAAAACCCAACGCTTTGCACAGTATATAATATAGACTAGGTATCAAAAGACCAAGAGAGGCCCCGAATAGCTAAGTGGTTGCCCTGGGATGAGGCCATCAGAGAGAGCTTCTCAGAAGGGAGGTCTGTGGAGCCAAGCCCTGAGGGAGAGGAGGCAGGAGAGGCTGGGGCGGGGCATACCACATGCCCCTGGCCAAATCGCTTCCCCTCCAATCCTCTCTCACTTTCCTCCAAGATCAAGACTGGGAAGGAGAGAAAGGGAGGACAACCGGAGGAGGACAGCCCAGGCAAAGGCTTGGAGGAGAGAACAGAGGTGATCCAGGCACGAGTAACGTGAACTCTAGAGGCTTAAACTGCCCTGATCACAAGAAAGGAATTAGGGCACTTAACATCGGGGGAGAATGAGGACTGCAATGTCCTGAAAGAATTCCCAAATAACATAGACAGAAAGTAACATCGCAATTGAGACAAAGCTTATAATGATAGTGATGATCCTTTATTTATTTATTTATTTATTTATTTATTTATTTTTGAGATGAAGTTTCACTCTGTCGCCCAGGCTGGAGTGCAGTGGTGCCATCTCCACTCTCTGCAACCTCCACCTCCTGGGTTCAAGTGATTCTCCCGCCTTGGCCTCCTGAGTAGCTGGGATTACAGGTGCCCACCACCATGCCCAGCTAATTTTTGTATTTTTAGTAGAGATGGGGTTTTGCCATGTTGGCCAGGCTGGTCTCAAACTCCTGACCTCAAGTGATCTGCCTGCCTCGGCCTCCCAGAGTGCTGGGATTACAGGCATGAGTCACTCTGCCTGGCCCCCGAACCCTTTTTTTTTTCGAGACAGGATCTCACTCTGTAACCCAGGCTGGAGAGCAGTGGTGCGATCTTGGCTCACTGCAGCCTCCACCTCCTGGGCTCAATCAATCCTCCCACCTCAGCATCCTGAGACGTTGGGACCACAAGTGTGTGCCACTACGCCTGGCTAATTTTTAAATTTTTTGAAGAGACAGGGTCTCCCTATGTTGCCTGGGCTGGTCTTGAACTCCAGGGCTTAGGCGATCCTCCCGCCTTGGCCTCCCAAAGTGCTGGGATTACAGGGATGAGAAACCGCCACGAGTAGATGATCCCATTTATGACGTTAGTGACATTGCTGCTGTCTTCATGATTGTTGTTGTCAGAAAAGCAACAGGATGAAGTACAACATTCCCAAAGTGAGCTCCAAGGAACACTTCTCCCCCAAGATTCTTTCTCCTCAACTAACTTGTTCACAGCAAAGATTTGGTTTATATTAACTCTGCTCTTCTCTTGGGACTACCCAGTGCACACAAGTACAACAAAGGCTCTGAGAAGTTCTGCAGGGAAGAATCTTCTAACTTTGTTGCAAACAGCCTTCCCTAAGCAGAGCTGATCACAGAAACTTCCTTTCTCACACTTATTATCACCCCAGGAACTGAGACTTTGTGGCTCACACTCTGAGGAAGGAGGACGGCATGAGCTCCCGAATCAGACACACTGGGTTCCGTTTCAGCCTGTTTCACTGTGGCCTTAGGTAATTTGTTTAGCCCCTCTGTGCCTCAACTTCCCTGGCTGTAAATAGAGGAAATAATGCCTCTCTCATAAGGTTGTGGTGAGGCTTCAATTAAATTTGGCACATTGGCCAGGTGCAGCGACTCACGCCTATAATCCCACCACTTTGGAAGGCCGAGGTGGGCGGCTCACTTGAGGTCAGGAGTTTAAGACCAGCCTGGTCAACATGGTGAAACCCCGTCTCTACCAAAAATACAAAAATTAGCCGGGCATGGTGGCAGGCGCCTGTAATCCCAGCTATTCTGGAGGCCGAGGCAGGAGAATCACTTGAACCCAGGAGATAGAGGTTGCAGTGAGCCGAGATCGCGCCACTGCACTCCAGCCTGGGCGGGACAAAGCAAAACTCTGTCGCAGATATATACATATGGCACATAACAGGTATTCAACCAATATTTGTTCACCTGTTTTACAGATGAACTCACTTGGCAGGAATGTATAAGCAGCGAATAACAGCCAGGGCTGGGATTCAACTCTAGGTTTTGCTGTTTGGTAGGGGAGGTGGGGATCTCTGCCTGCTGTTGGATGTGGGACTAACGAAGTCTCTTTAGCCAAGGAGTCACCCTCTGAAGCATAAAGGATTCAGGATTACTTCCTGACAGCATAACACAGCACAAGCCCTGGGCCATCGGGGACCAAGGCATGACTCTACCACTCACAAGTCACTTAACTGCTTCAGAAAAGTCACTTAACTCCTTGGGTTTCTGCCTCTGTAAAGCGGGGATAAAAATAGCACCTTTACGTGGAGTTACTGTGAGGCAGAAATGAGTCAATGCAGGTAAAGTGCTTAGAATAAAGACTGACACGTGGTAAACCCTCAATACGTGTGAGCTGTTGTTATTAGTTCTGTTACTATTCTTTGAGGAGCCCCAAGTCAATTGATGGGAGATAGGGATGCAAAAAATTCTTTTCCCCAAGGAGTTCTGGAAAGCAGGCATGGCAGTCCCTGTCTGCCAGGATCCTGTCTCTGGCTCCATCCTTCCACAGATTTCAGCCCTGCCTGAGCCCCTATCTTCAGCTATGGGGATCTCACTAATGACATCTACCCTGATGGGGCTGCCCCCACCAAGCGTGAGCATATTAAGCCATTCTCGAATTGCTATTTAAAAAGTACCTGAGATGGGGTAATTTATAAAGAAAAGACATGTAATTGGCTCAGAGTTCTGCAGGCTGTACAGGAAACGCGGTGCTGGCATCTGCTCAGCTTCTAGGGAGGCCTCAGGACACTTACAATCGTGGCGGAAGGTGAAGGGGGAGCAGGCACGTCACACACAAAAGCAGGAGCGAGTGAGAGTGGGGTGGGGGAGGCACCACACACTTATAAATGACCAGACTGCACGTGGACTAAGCGATCCAGAGCTCACTTATCACCAAGGGGATGACCCAAGCCATTCGTGAGGTATCCACCCCCATAATCCAAATACCTTCTACCAGGCCCCATCTTCAATACTGGGGATTGCACCTCAACATGAGATTTCAGCAGGGACAAATATCCAAACTATATCAGTGAGCCTGTGACTGGCCCGTCCTCACAGGCTTCATCTCGCTAAAGAGCTTCTGACCCCATTCTCACCTCCAGCTTGCATCTGAACAGTTAACTTGACTCCTCAAATCATTGTCACATCTGCAGCATCCTCTGAGAGGAGCAGAATGGGCATTTGCATCCACAACTTATAAGCGGAGAAACTGAGGCACACAGTGACGTTCAGGGACTCCCCTGCAGCCAAATGGGGCCTAGAACCCAGGTTTCCTGACCTGCAAGCCTGGGTTGCTTCCCGCCGTATTGTGCTGAGCCAAGCCTCACCCCTCACCCACTAAATAAAGTGATTCTTAGTTATAAAGGTGCCCACTTCCCAATGAGGCTACCCATGCCAGCGGGAGGAGGCTCACTGATATGGCGAGCCGTGCAAAGGAGGTCGTCCATGGTGACAAGGTCTCATGGTCAGCAATCCAATGGCCCCGGCCCACTCTGCTGCACGTCTCCCAGACCCTCCCATTCCCTCCCATCTCAGGCTTCACAAGAGGGCTTCCCCAGGCTAACGAATCCAACCATCATCTGGCTCCTAATGGCTACAGAGACCTTGGCCTGGGTCACCTCTGACCCCAAGGACAGAGCTAAGCGGATACAATCATTTTCTAGCCCAATGAGCCTGCTACATCTCCCGCAGCACGGTGCTCAATGACCATGGTGGCCCCACGCTAAGATGTAGCTCTCAGATTAGAGGTCAAGGGTTAAAGTTCTGAGTCAGGGCCAGATCTACCTTCTTCCCTCTCTTCCTCCTCCTCACTCTCTCCCTTCGGTGTTCCTAAAATCTCTGAGGCTTAGTTTTCTCATCGGTTCAGGTGGCATCCATAGCACCTACCTTCCTATATGTAAATGTAGCTCCTGGCCCAGGGCAGGCATTCCTCAAGTGACAGCATAACCAGTGTAGTTCTGGGTCACCCTGTGACCAGTCTCCATACGGTGCTGCATTCAGAGAAGACATCAGTCTATCACCACAGCACACTGAAATGCAGCTCCAGTTCTGACCAAAGCATCTGTAAATGGCCATTTACATTCTTAAGACAAATCCCAAGTTCTTAGAGTCCTCTTTTTCCATCTCCTGCTCCCTCCGGCAGCATGGCCACAGTGCCTCAGTCTCCCCACAACCCTCACCAGCCTCAGCCCCAACAGCGGCCTGGTTCTCCCTGCGCTCCCTTCTGCCTTTATCCACTTCTATCCTTTTCACCTGGGAGAAATACGCTGCTTTGCCTGATGGAAACTAACCTGAGATTTGAGGGCTTCTTTCAATTTTCCTCCCTCACCAGCAACTGGGGCCTAAAGAGGACCAAACGCACAGAAATTTCCTCGGAGGGAGACGCAGCACAAAGGCTGGGAATCGTCGGATGTGAATTGTTTTGGTACTGAAGAGGTGGTTGTTATTAGCAGGTACAGACACACACTTATCGCCGCCGTCCACAATCTGCTCCTCCGGGAGCTTACAGTCGAGTTGAGGAAAGAACTTGAAATAATTTGACAACTTGGAACTCTGAACTGCACATAACAGACATGCCTCTGGAAGGAGTGGTCAGGGAAAGTGCTCCAGGCTGGGAAAGGCTTGAGCTGAGTCACACACACACACACACACACACACACACACACACACACACACACACAGAGTAGGCATTTGACTCGAGGTTCAGCAAGGGATTCATGGAGAGGGCACACGCAAATAAGAAAGAACGCCAGGAACTGACCTGACAGGCAAGGCCAGAAAGGACCGCTGGGATCAGATCACATCGGGGCTGGAGAGCAGGCTTGAGATCTGGGCTGCTGCCCAGGGGGTCATGAGGAGCCATGGAAGGTCGTGGAGCACAGCAATAAACCAATCGAATCTGCTGCAGAAAGCTAACTGGTGGCCAGAGGAGGAAGGTGGGAGGCCGGGCAAGGGGACTGAATGCCAGCTGAGGGCAGCGCTGAGGGGCTGGAAGTGAAGGGCTGGATTCAAGTGTTGACCATGACCAGACAGGGACAGAGGAGGGGAAAGGAAGGGGGAGAACTGGTTCTAGGCAATGACTGTCCCTGCCCACCCGCCTCTGTCAACCTCCGTGGTCCCACTTCCTCAGTCCTTTCCCAACTCTGGCTAAACCCTCCAGACCTGTGTGCTCCTCCCACCCTCTGTCTCTCCCTTGGGGACCCCGGGTACTTGTTGGTGGCCTCACTCCTCACCACACCCCACACTCACTCTTTCCTGCCTTGAAAGCTCCAAGGAGTTTCTCCAAAGCCAGCGGTGCCCAGGCTGTTGGAATTGGCCACAAGCTGCTGTCCCTCCAAGTCATGTGGGGAAGCTGAGCCCACCCAACTCACAGGTAATTAAGGTCCATGTATGAGAGTTCAGGGGTGAGAGCATGGGCTTCAAAGCCAGACCGTCTATAACTGGGTCCTGACTCTGCCACCTGCTAATTGTGTGACCTTAGACAAACTAACCCCCCAGACTCAGTTTCTCCATCTGTACAATGGGGGCAATGGCAGTTCCTCACTCAAAGGGCTGTTGTAAGTATTGAAGGAGTTAATAACATGTGAAGCCTTTAGCACAATTCCAGGCACACAGCAAGTACTCAATAAATACTGACTCCTTTGTATAAAAACAAGTCCCGTGCCAGACATTAGGGAGACACAACGTATAAACCAGGTTCCCTGCTATCACAGAACTAACAGGACATGCAAAGAAATAAATGCCTTGTAATTTGGAACAAAGGATGAGAGAAATAGGAGGTATCAACTCACCCTCAAGGAACCCCAGTCTTGGGAGGTGGGTGTGCACAGGGCCTCCGCTTCTGTCTTTCAGAGCTTAGTCTGATGGGAGAGACACGCCCTCCTCCCTGATGGGTAAGGGTGGACTCTCACACATCAAGGTGTCTCCTCCCAGGCTGCCTCTTCCTATGTGACTACCTGGAAACTTCCTACTCTTTCTTCAAATGTCACCTTCTCCAAGAAGACTTCCTTGATCCCCACCAGACACGGGGAGTCTCCCATCCTTGACACTCCGAGAGCACTTTGCTCCCTCCTCCATCAGAGTGCTTCTCAGTCTGCACTGAAGGAGACTGTGTGTGTCTGCATGTGTATGTCTCCAGGCTACCTACCCACACACCCCACATTTGTGCAGGTGGAGACCAGGTCTGACTCTGGGGAGAGCCAGGTGCACAGCACGTGCAGAACAAGTGTGTGCTGGTGAAGTGATGAATGAATGGATGGACCGGCTGGTAAATAGAGAGACAATCTGGAGACACTGGTCTGTTAGGGAAGACAGACACTGGGACAGGCTATGTCTCTTTGTCATAGAATAGGATGATGATAACCTCTCTAGGGCCTCAGAGATGCTCCGGGGGGGCATGAAAATGGGGATTCCAGGGAGCACCCCTGCTTCCCAGCCTGCACAGCGCCAGCCTGCCCTCTGTTACCCACTCTCAATGATCACAGCAGAAGCCAGGCACGGTGGCTTATACCCGTACTCCCAATATTTTAGGAGGCCGAGGCGGGAGGATCACCTGAGCCCAGGAGTTCGAGACCAGCCTGGGCAACACAGTGAGACCCCATCTATCAAAAAAAAGAAGGAAGGAAGGAAGGAAGGAAGGAAGGAAGGAAGGAAGGAAGGAAGGAAGGAAGGAAGGAAGGAAAGAAGGAAGGAAGGAAGGAAGGAAGGAAGGAAGGAAGGAAAGAAAAGAAGAAAACAAAGAATCATGGGATCACCCTCCATCTCTGGGACTGGCTGTCTTCCCCACCTGGGCAGTATGCCCTGGAAAGACACCACAAACATAACACAAATCTGTTACTACACCAAAAAATGGGGGCATATAGCCAGAACATCACAACGTGTGCCCCAAAGCCCTGTAGATGCAAGCCGGGGTCTCTCCGCCCATTCCTTGGTTGGTTTACTCACGTCAAAGCCAATGGCAAAGTGAGTGTTCAAAACATGTTGGACAAGTAAATATCTGAGCATCCAGGGCACAGAGAGCTGGCTGTGCTCCCTTCCTCCTTCAGAGGCTTCCTCTAAGAGCCCAAAGAGCAGACTATGGAAGCGTTGGGTGTAAGAACAAAATACGAACTTACATTTGGAAGAGCTTTATGAAGAATAAAGGGCTGCACAAACAAGGGACTTGGAGTATTTGCATGTTTTTTTGTTTTTTTGTTTTGTTTTGTTTTGAGACGGAGTTTCGCTCTGCCACCCAGGCTGGAGTGCAGTGGCCGGATCTCAGCTCACTGCAACCTCCGCCTCCCGGGTTCAAGGGATCTCCTGCCTCAGCCTCCCGAGTAGCTGGGACTACAGGTGCATGTCACCACGCCCCGCTAATTTTTGTGTATTTTTAGTAGAGACGGAGTTTCACCATGTTAGCCAGGATGTTCTCGATCTCCTGACCTCATGATTCACCCGCCTCAGCGTCCCAAAGTGCTGGGATTACAGGCATGAGCCACTGCGCCTGGCCTTGTATTGTTTTAATATTATTGTTGTTATTAGAGCAAAAGAATAGAAACTCAAGCCCTTGATCCTGGATCAGTGCCATGGCCTTCTAAGGGGTCCTCAGCATCTGCTCTGAGCTGGAATTTTTGATTCAAGGTCCAACTGAGGCATGGAACAACTGGGGTGAGGAGCGGAGAAAGGTAGGTGAGTATATGTGTATGTGTCCGTGCAGGTGTGCACTTGCACGTGTGTGTGCCTCTGCATGTGCATGTGTGTATCTGGGTGCACATTTGCATGTGTGTATATACATGTGTGTGCCTCTGCATGCACATGTGTGTGTCTGGGTCCACATTTACATGTGTGTGCGCATGTGTGTGCCTATGTGTGTGCATGTGTGTGGGTGCACATTTGCATGTGTGTGCACATGTGTGTGCCTATGTGTGTGCATGTGTGTTGGTGCACATTTGCATGTGTGTGCACGTGTGTGTGCCTATGCGTGCACGTGTGTGTGTGCCCATCTGCATGTGTGTGCGTGTGTGTGTGCCTATGTATGCACATGTGTGTATCTGGGTGCACATCTGCATGTGTGTGCCTATGCTTATGCATGTGCATGTGTGTGTCTGGGTGCACATTTGAATGTGTGCGCATGTGGGTGTGTGCCTGTGTGAGTGTATCTGTGTCTGCCCTGGGGTGGGGAGAGGTGGGGACAGAGGGAAGAAAAGGGGAATAGAGAAGAAAAGAAGAAAAGCACAGGGAAGAGGAGGACTGAGGTATTCGGTTACATGATCTAAATTCTAATCAAACATCATTTAAAGCGTGTTTTATTTCAGCCTCGGGAGAGCCGGTCCCTCCTGGCTGCTCACCATGGCAACGGGCCGCTCATTTCAGAAGTGTCATGCCACATTATCGTCCTGCCGCCTCACAAGCTCTCGCCGCCTGACAACTTCGCTCTGCCCCTTGCGACAACCATCCCCGCACCGCCGGTTTATTTTTGGTGTCAGCCGGCCCCCACTTCCCTGCCCCCTCCCCATCATCAGTGGATTGAAAGACAACCTCAGCCCTCCAGCCGGTGAGCATCGCAGCCTGTTTGGTGATAAGAGATAATTTGAGAAGATATTTGCTTACATGTGTATGAACAATTTGCTGCATTAAGACAATTCTGCCGGGTGCATGGGGATGGGGAGGGGGTGGCCAATGCTGCAGCTGACAACACCCCAGGAAAAAGAAGGGAGGAGGGAGCCCTCACTTCTCAGGGCCCCCCAGTCTCGTGGGAACTCTATGCAATGCTCCTCTGGCTGCCTTCCCCAGCATCACCAGGAGATGGCAGGCTGGCCACCACTGACTGTGTGACCTTGTACAAGTCACTCCCCTTCTCTGTGCCTCCCTTTCCTTATCAGAAGATGGGGTCAGAACAGCTGGAATCTGAGATCCCTGCCAAGTATGGCACTGGGTGAACCAATGATTCTAAGAAAAGGGGCAGCAGACAGCTGAGGACCCAGAAAGAGGATATGCCCCTGGTGTTGTCACCACTGTGAAGACAGATGAAGGGAAAGAGGTTCGCATCCCACCTCTATCCATGTGACAGTCCCAGTTCAGAAAGGGTGGGGGAGAGGAACCTGAAGCTCCCAACTACTGTGAAGGTTGGAGAGATCCCTGACCTGGGATGGGAGCCTGTCCTGGGAGGGGTTTCCTAGGACACCCTTCCCTGCTCTCTGCAGGGCCTTCATCACAGAATGAGACATCTCTGAAGTCACCCACTCCACCTCGATCATGTTCATATACACACATGTGCCGCTACAGGCATCTTTCCAAGATCAAGGGCCAAGATGGAGGCAGAAAGGCAGATTCCGAAGAAGCTGGGAGGGAGGTGTACCCTGAGGCCCCCAGGTAAGGAGATGGGACCCCTGGCTCTCAGAGTCAAGCAAGGAGACAACGGGTTGAAAGGCAAGGTGGCCCCAGCCTGAAGCTCTACCCACTAAAAGCCAAGAATAATGACAAGAGCTTCCATCTGCTGAAGACTTCCAGGTGCCGAGCCCTATGCTGAGATTAAAAAGGGTGGAGCCCCCTTCCCAAATGCTGTGCTCTCCTGACCCAGGCAGGCAGAAGCAGGCCTCGGAGAGTCTCAGCTGATGGGAGCCTGCACCTCTGTTTATTCATCTGTCAAATTGGGTTAATAAGAGTTCCTACTGGATAGAGTAGCTGTCAGCATTAAGAGAAGGCTTAGCACAGCTGGGGCATATAGTAGGTATTCCATAAATGTCAGCTATGAGAAGTGAGGAACTCAGGCTTTCTGCACCACTCAGCCTGTTAGGCACCTGGGCCCTGTGGCCTGTTTGGCTCCCATGCAGGGGCCCTGTCCTGGGGAAGGGAAACTCTACACCTGCCTGCAACCCCTACTTAGTTTCTCTGGCCCAGCCAAGGTTTCTTCAGGTCATGAAGGATGACCTCTCTCCCGCCCCAGACACCCTCCTCTGGCACCCTCAGAACCCAAGAATCTTCAGGTCACCGCCCACAAAGTGACCCTCTTCCGTCTGCCTTTGACTCCTCTCTGCCCATGTTTGGGGGTAACACTGAGCCAAGGGCCCACAGAGCCCCTGAAACTAGAAGGCCAACTGAGAATTTAGACCTCCACTTACCTCACCCACCACCCCCTTCTCTAAGCAGGGTCCCGCCGCCGCTCCTCAGGAGAACAGTCCCAGGAAAACCACACTGGGGTGGTAAAGGCCAGTCCCCTTCACCATCCAACTCCAGGCAGGCTCCCCCAGGCCTCAGCAGACCCCTTTTGTCCCCCAGGACACAGACAGTGGAGTAGAGAGACAGTGGCTGCAGGAAGAAGAATCTCTTCAGGGTCAGTGGAACCGGGGTCCAATCCCAGCTCCACTGCCTCTCAGCAATGGGCTCTTAGGCCAGGGGCCTGGCCTCAACGTTCCTATCCATAAAACAGGACAACAACACATACTTCATAGGGCTGCTGGCATGATTAGAGGTATGCCACCCACATAGTAGGCTTCCAATAGAAAGCAGCAATTATGAATAACAGTGACCGAAGATGCCCCAGTGGAGGCAGGGAACGATTTCCCTTCCACCTGTTGCAGGCCTCCATGTAGACTGGCACTGGCTGGAGGCTTCCCTGGCCAGGACCTTGTGCCCTGAGCCCCTCTACCCTGCCTTGCTCTGCCACCCTGCTGGAGCCTGGAAAAGGATGGGCTGGGGGCTATCGTGCCATGCTATGCCTCTGCGCAGGCCATCTTTGTGTGCCCTGGCATGGCTCTCTTTCTTTTTTCCTCTCTTCATCAGCAACACAGCGAAATGAATTGACGATTCATCTCAGCATTCCACTCACATCTGCTTTATCTAGAACGGGAGGGGTCAAGCGGCTCAGCGCCTGGTAGGAGGGGCAGGGCCTCAGGAAGGAAGCTTTGTCCCAAAAGAGGACGCGTTCTCAAATCACACCATATTTCTGTATTTTTTTTTTAATGTGAAGAGCATATGTATTATTGTTATTTTTTTGAGACAGGGCCTCACTCTGTTGCCCAGGCTAGAATGCAGTGGCATGATCACGGCTCACTGCAGCCTCCACCTCCTAGGCTCAGACGATCCTCCTGCCTCAGCCTCCCTAAGTGCTGGAATTACAGGCATAAGCCACCATGCCTAGCCATTGTATTATTTTTATAACCAGGACTTCCACACACAAAAGTAGTGAGGTCGGCCAGATGCCAACATTTCCCACACCCACAAGCACCCCCCACCTCACCCCACTCCAAACCTCTTGGAGGCAGTAGAGAATAGGAGGCTCAGGGGCTTGCGTCCCCAGCCTCCTCCACCCCTTCCAGCAGCGAGGCCTTCTGTAGGTCCCTTGAGCTCCCCGGCCTCAGCTCCTGATCTGCACCATGGGGACAAGGCAGGCCCCACCTCACTGGACCCTCGTGAGGAGTAGAGGAGGTGACCTGGGGAAGCTCCCTGTGCGTGGACTAGCACCCAGGAGGTGCCGCCGCCCACCCACTCTTGAGAGAAGGTGGCGTCCCCAAGTGCCAGTGGCTTTAAGCACTTGCTTCTCAGCTTCCCTCTGGAAGCAGCTTTGGGAGGAGGCCGGGGTGACGGGGAGGTGAGGGAAACAGCCCCCCAAATAGGAAGGGGTCGGGAAAGGCAGCTCTGGGGATCTTGCTCACCCCCCAGCAGGGCACAGCCCTCCTGTCCTGCACCCTGGGGGCGCCGCCCTCCCAGGCGGGCCTCGGAGCGGGTCAGAGAGGGGCAGCAAAACTCCCGCCCCCACCAGCCCGGGGCCTTGGGGGAAGGGCCAGGGCGAGCGCCTCCGGCTCACCTCCCGACGCTGAAATGTGGCCATTTACCTTCACGCTCCGGTGCCGGCACCTAAATCACTGTCTCCGCGGCCGCGCTCAAGGTTGCTCCCGAGCCGGCCGCCGCAGAGCAGCCGCGGGGACTTCGGCCGAGCCCCCACCCGGAGCCTGGCCGGCTCCGCAGGCCGCCCCGCTGCACCCTCCGCCCCCGCGTCCCTTCCCTCCCCTCCCTTTCCTTCTTCTTCCTTCTTTCTCTTTTCTGGGCCCAGCTCAGGGAGCAAGGAGGCCACAGTCCCGGGCTCAAACTCACCGAGAGCCTCAAAAGCCCGCTTCTGTCCCAGACTGAGGTCGTTAGGAACGCCCCTGAGGGAAGAAGGCTCCGTGAGGCAACTTTGAACTTGGGTCCCTCTGCCCAGCTGTGTGCCCCGAGAAAGCCGGACAAGAATATTTCAATCCTGTGACTCCCCTATGACTGGTATGCAGAATGCATCGTATGTGTGTGCGTGTGCGTGTGTGCATGCGTGTGTACCTGTGTGCCTGCGTGTGTGTGCAGTGAGCGGGTGTGTGCGCACCTATGTGTGTGCACGAGTGTGTGTGCACCTATATGTGTGCATGCGTGTGTGTGCACAAATATGTGTGTGTGTGCCTGTGTGTGTGTGGAAAGTATTACTCTGTAGAAGGTAAACACTCGCCTGTCCCTATGACTTGTGACTTTGGCACCCTTTCATCAGGCCCTATGCTCATCCTTCAGCTCCTTCTCCCTCCCTGGTCTTTCTCCTTTCTCTCCCCCAGGGACCCCCACTTGTCACCTGTCCAGAGAGGAGGAAAGAGAGTCCCAAGGCCCCAGTCCCACAGGCCGCTGGAGGCTTCTGTGGAAAAGGGGGAGCCGGCTGGGGCTGTCAGCACCAGGAGGAGGAGGCCTCAACCTCTGCCCCCGGCCAGGGTGCTTCCTGCCGCAGGCTGGGAGAGGGGCAGCCCCGGGAAAGTGCAGAGACCACACATCTAGGCAGGGAGAGAGAGGCAATGAACAGGGAGGACCCCCAGTCTGGCCCTGAGGCCCACGCAGGCCGGGGCTGATTCTGCCCTCATGCTCTGAGCTCACTGTCTGCCATGTGCACTTGCTCTGCCTGCCTCTCATTCATTTGCACCTTATTTCCATTTTCCCTGTGTGAGTCGGTGTCTCCCTCATCTGACTGAAGGTTCCTCCAGGACAGAAGTGACGTCTTCTTCATCAGACCAGAGACCCTCTAGAGCAAAGATGTATCCCTCCCGTCAGAGTGGGTGCTCCCAAAACAGGAACTGTGTCCGCCATTTGCTGAGGTTCCGTTGGCAGAGGATCTGTCTTCCCATCAGACTAGGGGCTTCCCAGGTTAGAGGTTGGAGCTCCCTCCTCAGACTGGGAACTCCCCTAGTGCAGGGCTCGTGTCTCTCCCAACAGACTGGGGACTCCCACAGGTCAAGGCTGTGTCTCTCAAGGGCTGTGTCTCTCCCCTGCAGACCAGGAGCTGCCCCAGGACCATGCTGACTGCATCTGACCTAATGTCCAAAACCCCAGGGTGCTGCCCCACGCTCAGCCACTGTGGTTTGGGAGCCCTCGGGTCTGGGTGTGACCACAGCTTCATCATATTGTAGCTCTGTGACCTTGAACAAGTTGCATGACCTCTGGGTTGAATGCTGCCACTACTCAGGGTCTTCGAGGCTCCAATGAGACAGCATTTGGTGAAAAGGCCTAGCCCAGGGCCTGGCATATAGTAGGTGTTCAATAAATGCATGTCTCATTACCTTTCCCTTATTAGACAGAGAAGTATATTCCAAACCTGCTCTTCCAGCTTGGGCCAAGGAGACAGAGGGGAACCAGAGTTGGAAAGGAGTGCCCACAAAACACACACACACACACACACACACACACACACACAAGCAACTGGGTAGTGGCCTTCTTCGTTAGGGGATAGGGCGGTGGCAAGGAGTTAAATGTATTAAGCAATTTACAATTAATATAGAAGTCATTCCAGAGATAGCTACTAGAAAGAGTACAACAGGGCAATTAACCCACTAATACACTAGGCTATTACATCGCTATGTCTCTTATTTTAGCCCGAGGTGATTTGAAACGCATTGGATTAGAGGATATTACAGGAGATAGCATGAAAAATAGCTTAATGTAATGAGCCATCCCGTGATGTCTGCTATTAAAGATGATTTGCAGTTGAAAACTACAACATACAGTAGTTCAGCTATTTGAGGACTGAGAGGGTGGGGGCTGGGGTGGTGCTGTTAACCCTTCCCTCCTTCCAGCTGTCCCCACCCTGCCAGGTCCTCCACCACCTTCATGCCAAGATTATCAAGTGCATCTTATTAGGTGACAATAGCTTCGTTGGGAGATTGGAGATTGGGGCCTGAGGTTGATAAAGGACCAATAATCTGCTAATAACCTTTAAAAAATAGATTCCCCCAGGGAGCTGTACTAATGGGCTGAGGCTGGGGAGGGAGGCTGATTGGCAACTGGGTGTGGAAATGGGTGTGGGATTAGGGTGGAGGGAGACTTCCCTGGATAAGGGGAAGGTCAATGTGACAGCCCCAACCCCAGCTCCCCTGAGTAAGCAGGCAGGCAGGTGTGTGGGTTATGGACTGCTTATTTAAGAGATATGCCGAGGTATGTGTGTGAGTAATTACAATACACAAAACTTTTTTTTCTTTTTAGCCAAACTTCATATAGTGCATCACAACTTTCAAAGGATATTTCAGGCCAGTCACCATTACTCAAACCTGTAATACCAGCACTTTGAGAAGCCAAGGCAGGAGGATCACATGAGCCCAGGAGATTGAGACCAGCCTGAGCAATATAACAAGACCTCATCTCTACAAATAAATAAATAAATAAATAAAATTCAAACATTAGCTGAGCATGGTGGCACATGCCTGTAGTCCCAGCTACTCAGGAGGCTGAGGTGGGAGAATTGCTTGAGCCTGGGAAGTGGAGGTTGCAAGGAGATTGCACCACTGAACTCCAGCCTGGGCGACAGAGCGAGACCCTGTCTCAAAAACAATAAAAATAAAAAATAAAGACTATTTCACATGCATTAGTTCTCTGGACTTTACAGGCATCCAGAGAGGTAGTATTATACCTTCATTGTACAAGAAGGCATATGAGCGCGGAGAAAACAAGTAACTTACCTAAAGTCAACGCAGCCAGTTATATAAGAAGACAGGAATCAAAGAGAGGCTTTCTGATTTCAGAGTTTGTGCTCAATGATATGCAATTCCAGCCTATGACTATGTTCTACCCAAGAAAACTCTGCCTACCTCAAGATCCCAAAAATCTTCCCCCATGTTTTCTTCCAGAAGTCGTGTTTTTTACATCTTGAATTAATTTCTGTGTATGGTGAGAGGTGAGGTTTGGTGTTCATTTTTTTGGTTGGACTATGAATGCATTTGCACATCCACGTGTTTGGCTAGGTGTGGACGGAGTAGAGTACACACTTATGAGCTGGCTGCCACATACAGACAGTGGCCTCTATGCAGAGGTCATCTGAGGCAGACACACATAAAGTCGCACTGAAGATGGTGGATACAACAGTGGGCTCGAGGAGTGGGTATCATACACTGAGGTGTGAGTGCCTGGGGTGAGCATGTGAGTGCATGCTTGTTTTGGTGAGTGACACGTTTGTCACATGTGTGTGCCGGTGTGTGTCTATCACTGTACATGCATATTGGTATATGTGTGTGCAGTGAATGTGGCCCTGCGCCTGTATCAGGCTATGTGTATGTTCACAGCTTTGGGTGTCACCCAGCATGTATGTTTGTGGTTGGCATTTGTGGGCATGTCACTGTTGCCACTAAGTCTGTGTGTGCATGTCATTGTGTGTGTGTGTGTGTGTGTGTAGCTGTTGGCATGGATGGTACTGCGTGTCTGTGTCTGCTTCTGTGTGTGTATGTCATCGTGCATGTGTGTTGGCGCGTCTGCGTGCATGTCGCTGTGCGTTGCTGTATGCATTCCCCTGGTGCGGCAGGGCCAGCCGGGAGCAGCCCCCGCGCCCCCCTCACTGCTGTCTTTTATCATCATTTGCAGCGATAGGGAGCCCAGGAGGATGGTGATAAATAAGGGCCACTTAAAATACGAGACGACCACTCTGACTTTGGGGAATATTTCTTCTGTGGAGCAGCTGGTGCCGCCTCTGTCCTTGTAGAAAGGGGTCCCAGGGGCCGCCAGCCCCTGCCCAGCTTCCTTGGGCTCCCTCTCCTCCTCCCACTCCCCTCTCCCCTGCTGCTCCCCTACCAGCTCTGGCTTGGAGGCCTTAGGAGGCCTAGGAAGGGAAGCAGAGGGGGCCCTACCTCAAGGCCAGTGGGGTAGGGCAGGGCCAGTTTGCCCTTTTCAGGGTCTCCATGGAAAATTGAGTATCATGGTGAAAGAGCCATGGACCAGGAAAAGGCTGAGAGGAGACTGGAGGAGATAAGCCCTCAGCCCTGTGGGATTCCCTTGTAATTCCCTCTCCCTTCTAAGCTCTGGGGAGGGAATGGCTGGGGAGTGCCAGAGAGCCAAGATGCACAGAGAGACACACATAGACACACAACCCAGTCACACCATCTTGAGCACCTATTATGTGCCAATCCCTGAAAGAATGCCACGAGAACAGCCATCCCATGTAGCAATAATAATGTACACACATACTAAGGCTGCTACACAAAGACATACAAAGGCATGCAAAGAGACTGGTGTGTAAGACTCGTCACAGTGAGTGCTGGGAACAGGAGGAGAAAGAAGTAAAAGGAATTGAAAAGGGAGGGGAGAAAAGGGGGGAAATATACACACGTGGATGTGAAGGATACACAACTGCATCAGTATAGAATGGCCCCTCAGTGGGAGGAAGAAGAGGGAAAAGGGGTGGAGGACTGCCCTATATGGGTGTGCAGGCTGCTCACTGCACAAGGAGGAAAGCAAGGGCTAAAAGTCCACCCTTTGCTCCACCAGCTAACTCGTGCCCTGGTATGAGGCTTCCCTATCAGAAGGAAAGATGCCTTTAATTGTTCGGAGAAAGCACCATCAACCAGCCACACCCTGTACCCACAGGGCAAGGTCCTTCCAGTGGGGTCCTAATTCTCACACAGGTGCCTTAGGAGCTAGCTAGGCCCTGGGGGCCGGTGTGGGGAGGCCCTTGAAGTCTGTCTGTAAGACATTATTTCCTTAAAAATAAAAAAAGAGGGCAGGACGCGGTGGCTCATACCTGCAGTCTCAGCACTTTGGGAGGCCGAGGCAGGCAGATCACAAGGTCAGGAGGTAGAGACCAGTCTGGCCAACATGGTGGAACCCCATCTCTACAAAAATACAAAAATTAGCCAGGCGTGATGGCAAACCCCTGTAATCCTAGCTACCCAGGAGGCTGAGGCAGGAGAATTGCTTGAACCCAGGAGGTGGAGGTTGCAGTGAGCTGAGATGGTACCACTGCACTCCAGCCTGGGCGACAGAGCGAGATTCTGTCTCAGAAAAAAAATAAAATAAAATAAAACAAAATAAAATAAATACATAAATGAGGCCCATTGCAGTGGCTTATATCTGTAATCTCAGTACTTTGGGAGGTCAAAGTGGGAGGATTGCTTGAACCCAGAAATTCAAGAGTATCTTGAGCAACATAGCAAAACACTGTCTCTACAACAAATTTAAAAATTAGCCAGGCATGGTGGCATGCGCCTGCAGTCCCAGCTACTCGGGAGGTTGAGGTGGGAGAATCACTTGAGCCTGGGAGATCAATGCTGCAATGAACTGAGATCGTGCCACTGCACTCCAGCCTGGGCAACAGAGCAAGACCCTGTCTCAAAAAAAAAAAAAAAAGGGAAAAGAAACAGATGAACGGAAGTAGAAACTAAAACACAAGAGAAGGAAGAAGAGAAAAAAGAGGGAGAGAGAAAAAGAGAAAGGGAAAGGAGAGAAAGATTTGAAAGAGGAGGGAGAGGGAAATTAAACCATAGAAAGAACTTGTCACTGTCACTCTGCTAGTTGAGATGCCAGGACTAATCTGGGTCCCAGGACAGGGTGTGGTGGGGCAGGTGAATCAGGAATAACAGGTCTCTCTCCTTTCCTCTCTACTTTCCTCCCTCTCTCTCTCTCTCTCTCTCTCTCTCTCACACACACACACACACATACACACCCCTCCTATGCCCATCCTGTCTCCATTCTCAGTCTATTCCAGGTGGCCAGGGACCTGTCACGTCTCATTTCCTTCTCCCAGAACAGTGGTAAGGAGCTGAGGGAGAGGCAGGTGGGGGGACCACCTGAGCTGACCTTTTCTCCTTCAGTTTCCCTCCCAGGCTCCTTGGCCATCAGCCATGGGTGTGCTGACACCCTCATCTCTCATGACCTCCCCAACACACACAGTGTCATGTCCCCACTCATCCAGGGTTTGGGGTCCTAGGACCAACCCATACCCTCTCCCATTGAGCTGCAAATCCCCGGGCACCTTCCCTGGCCCCAGTCCTCCCAAACATTCTCCAATGTTTTTGGAGTGTCCAATGTCTGGGACATTTTTCTGCCCCACCCACCCTGTGGGAGAAGAAGGAGAGAAGAACTAACATTTTCTGAACACCAATTGCACGCTAGGGACCCTGAGCCCTGGCCGTATCATTTGATGCTCACAAAAACCCTTTGAGGTGAGTTTTAACTCAGCATCTCCAATTAACAGAGGAGGAAAGTTCAGGCCATAGATGAGAAAGCCTCATGACTCGTAACTAAGGCTGCAGGAAAAGAAACCCGGGCTCTACACTACAGATCCTGCTCTTTCCACTACAGCATCAGATGCTTTTCTTGAAATCTCGCTCTATCCAATCTTCTCAATTTGGTTATCGAGGGCATACAGTGTGCCGGCACTCTGCTAAGCACCATGCCACATTATCTCATTCAACCTCACACCCACCTATGGGGAAGATTCTCTCATTACCCCCATTCCACAGATGGGACAGTTGTGGCTCAGGGAGGTTGAGCGACTTGCCCAAGGTTACACAGCCTTGAGATAGCAGAGCTAAGACTCAAATAGGGTCTCCTGCCTCTTAATTAACACATTGCCCAATGTGATGAGATAACACGGATTCTGCCACTATCGCCTGCAGCCCGGAGCCGGCAACAAGACCGCCAGTCCAGGTCTAAAGGAGCTGAAGGTGGGGTGCTTGGGCGCAGCAGACAAAGAGGGTCGAGGGCTGCACATTCTCAGTCTTCCCAGGAGCACTGGCCCCATTGTCCCCACAAGTGCCCCCAGATTGTCAGAGCCAGGGCCTCATCTGGCCCTCAGAATATATGGCTGCAGAATAATATGACGGTTGGGGGAGGAGGGGTGGAGGCTGGAGTGGAGGGGCAAATGAAGAAGGCTCTGCACAGCCCCCAGAAGGAAACTTAATAGTCTGGGGGCTCCCTTGGGTCCTTCTCATTAAAAAAAAAAAAAATCTCTATTTAAATGCAAATTTGTGCTGGAGCTGCGGTGGGTTGGCAGGAGGAGGCAGAGAAGCATCTAGACACTGATGACGTAGACCAGCCATTGGACCCCGCTCTCCGACTTGCCTTGGAAGCTGGGATTCTGCTCCGGGAAGTTAGTTTCATCCTCAAAGATCGCCCCCTCCCCACTCTCTGCAAAGCCCCCTCCAGTTTAACCCCTCACCACCTCTCTCTGTCTATGTGTGTCTGTCTGTCTGTCACACACACACTCACTCTCTCCAGCCTCTGTGTAGAAATGTGTTGTGGGGTGAGCTGGCAGCTGTGAGCCGTGATAGCCGCGATAGCAGTTTCCCTCCTGTGTCTAGGAAGTGGGGGTGTCTGACACCACACCCCTCCTCCACACGCCCTCCTCCAAGGAGAGAACTAAAGTTAGAAGAGGGAGAAGAACTTGAAGACAGGTACCTGATTTTGACCTACCTCTCCCCAAACTAGAAAACCTGTGAGAAACACACACTCACACACACACACACACACACACACACACACACCCAAGTTTCAAACCAGACAATAGAAGACAAACTGGCCTTCAGGTTGTATTCTTGAGAGAAATCAGACTCCAAGCCAGGAAAAACTGCCACACAGAATCCCTTCCTTCCCCTCTCCCAGCCCCCAGGTCAGACTTCCAATGTCACTGCAGGAAAAGCAGACCTGGGATGCGGGATTGACAGCTGAGACCCACACCTGCCCAGCGCCCACATTCTGTCCCAGCCCACCTCCCACAGTGGGGGAGATCCCTCTGTTCCTCCTCCTCAACAAATCCCTCGGCCTGAGCTCCCCTCTGCCCCTCAGCGCCACCCCCCAACCACCTCTCCAAGCCCATTACCTCCAGGGATAATTACGTGGGTGATTCGCTGGCCCTGGAGAGCTCTTCAGTGGCATTAACTCGGGATGAGGGAGAGAAAGGAGGGTTGCCCCTGGTTACCACCCTGCTCCCCCTTCTTCCCCACCCCCACCATTGAGGGTCTTCATTTAGGGGGAATGAAGAATGAGATGTTGTGGAAATCCATCTAGGACACAAATACAAACACCTGTCTCAAAACTTTTTATTTCCATTTCTGGCTTTGTCAGGGGAAACTGAGTCAGGAGCCTTGTCCTGGGGGACAGATGGTCTTGGGGTTAAGAATGCCAGCATTCTGGCTGGGTGCAGTGGCCCACGCCTGTAATCCCAGGACTTTGGGAGGCCAAGGTGGGTGGATCTCCTGAGGTCAGGAGTTCGAGACCAGCCTGGGCAACATGGTGAAACCCTATCTCTACTAAAAATACAAAAATTAGCTGGGCATGATGGCGCACACCTGAAATCCCAGCTACTTGAGAGGCTGAGGCAGGAGAATCTCTTGAACCCAGGAGGCGGAGGTTGCAGTGAGCCGAGATCTTGCCACTGCACTCCAGCCTGTGCAACAGAGTGAGACTCTATCTAAAAAAAAGAAAAAGAATGCCAGCATTCCTACTGGCCCTGCCACCTTGGCAGCACCCTTCTCCTCCTTCCTGCTTCTCTCCTTCTGCCAGCCCCTTGGGACTTTACTGATCTCATACTTTTATGGCTCCAGTTTGACTGGGATGAGCCATCTTTGCCATTGTGTATGGAGATCTGCAGGGAGAGGATGCCTAGGATTTGCAGGGGTTACCCAGGAGACCCCTTAAAGCTTCCCATGCAAACCCAATTCCAGGCTTGCTGAGAAGAGGGCAGAGCCATGACCGGCTCACCGCTGCCTACTTCCCATATTTGTGGCCTGAACTTCATTGGCCTCTGGACACCGCAGGACCTTAGCATTGTGAAGAAAGGCCTCTGGACCGAAAGTGGTTAGAGGAAGCGTGGGGACCTTGAGTGCCAGGAGACAAAGCAGGGGCTAGAGGTCAGGAAGAAGGAGAGATCCCTTTCATGTCTCCTTCTAAGAAACCCTGAGTGAGAAACAAGCGCATAACCGCAAGAAGGGAAGGTAGAACTCAGAGAGACTTGGGGCCATCAGAGCTTCTACCGAGAGAGACCCGAAGCCTAGAGAGGGCATGGAGTTGCCTCAGGTCACACAGATTCACACCGGGAGAAGGCTGGAACCTGATCTCTTGACTCTGAAGCCACAGGCTGACTTCAATTTGAGGGAAAGAGTGGTATTTATACAAGTATAAAATCAGTGTGTGGCTGGGCTCAGTGGCTCACGCCTCTAATCCCAGCACTTTGGAAGGCTAAGGGAGGATTGCTTGAGCCCAGGAGTTTAAGACCAGCCTGGGCAACGTGGTAAACTCCCATCTCTGCAAAAAATACAAAAATTAGCCTGGTGTGGTGGCGTGCCCCTGTATTCCCTACTACTCAGGGGGCTGAGGTGGGAGGATGGCTTGAGCCTGGGAGGTTGTGGTGAGCTGAGATCACACCACTACACTCCAGCCTGGGCAACAGAGCAAGACTCTGTCTAAAAAAAAAAAAAAAAAAAAAAAAAAAAATCAGCTTGCGACACCCCATGCTCTGCAGTGTGCATACAATGTGCACAAGTCTGCATGCATTTCTACACACAAGTGAGTTGGTGTCTGCATGTGGCAGTTTGTCCACCTCCAGGTTTGTGATGTCTGTGTGTGCAAGCACATCTGTGCACATGGGGGTGGGTCGCACACATAGGCACGTGTGTGCCAAAGGGCAGGCACATGCTACTGCCTGTGGGGCTGATTGAGGAGCAGAGGCCTCCCTGGCCACACCTGCAGGGGTCTCTGTGTCCAGAGCTGCCCTCAGGAGGCAGCTGAGCCACGTGGGCCTGGGATTGACCCCACACCCTCAAACACGCCCAGCCTCTGACGCTGAGCAGCTTCCTTCTGGAGGATCCTCCTGGAGGTGGCGCTGCTGAGGCAGGAGGCAGGACTTCACCCCCCTCCCCACCCCTTACAAGCTCCTGATGTGATGATGGAAACAATTAACTGGAAGAGACAGCTAATACCCAAGGGAAAACATTTCTATGATATGATATTACAACCTTGCTTCAAAAATGGGACTTTACCATGAGGAAATACAGTTTATTATTAGACACATTTTCTTTTAATTTAATTATATAAGCTTTGACTTTAAAAAAAAAAAAAGTATATGGGGAGGGGGAAGGGCTGAGATGTTTAAATCAATCCACTGCATTTCCTGTGTACTCACTGATCACCCAGGACAAATGGCTATACATGGGAGGGCAACTCGGGAAGTCCTGGGAACATGTGAGTCCCAAACCTATCTTCCAGTCCCCCATAAAATGTGGTCACAGGAAAGGTGACTTCAGGAACCACAAGACAAGAGAACCTGGAGGGGTGACCACAGGCAAAGTTCACTGCCACCTTCAGGGGCAGCAGGGGCCCAGGCCTGCATTGGATGATCCATCTCATCCACCAAATCAGCCATGGCACACTCATGGTGCTACACTCTGCCTGACATGTACACATACACACACAACCTCATACACACATTCACAGAAACTTACACCAAGGAGTAGCCACATAAGCCAGACAGGCACCCAAAAGCCAGACCCCAATCCTATAAATGGCCCCAGGAGAAGAAGCAAAATAAGGCTCGCTCAGTTGACCACCCATAGTCTGCTTGGCTTTGGGCAAATTGCTGACCTCCCCAGGGCCTCAGTTTCCCCATCTTTCAGGGAGATGAGTGAGATGGTTTCTAAGACCCTTTCCAGCTTTAAACTCTTCTGCTTTAAATCACCATCCTCACTACCTGCCTCCTTTCTCCTATTCTTCCTGAGAGGGTAAAAAAGCAAGTTCTGGGGTCGGAGGAGCATGGACTCCAATCCCCACCCGCCACTCCCTAATGATGTAACCCAGGGCAAGTGGCCAAGTCTCGCCACGCCGCCGTTTCCCCATCTGTAAAACTGAGAGAACAACTGTGCTATCCGCCACACCCCCTGCCCATGGTAAGTGTGAAATTCATGGTTCCCATCATACTTACAAGTCCCCAGGAGAGACTGTGAAAGGCCTGTGTCTGCTTCTCAGGGATGAATCCCTGTGGGTAGAGACGTCCTCACATGCTGGCAGGAAGCAGACAAATTAACAGATCCCCATGTCCTCCTCAACCTACTGCTCAGCTGTGGACTCTTCCACCCTCTTCCCCAGGACCACTGACCCTATGACCAACTGCAGTCCCCTCCACCATATCCATACCCCTCCCCAGGTCTACATGCCAAGACTACCAGACATTAGGGGCCACAGAAGTGGCCGCAGAAACCCAGGTGTCCATGTCTGTGGCCCAGTGTGCCTGGTACTGCCCAGATGGGGCGGCCCTAGGCGGCAGCGTAGCTATAGTAGCAGCAAATCTCCGCACTCAGGTACTAATGCAGTAAGTCCTATCAAGACACAGTGAAATGGGGCGTAATTTTTGCGGAAAACAATGTGGGTGATGTATGCCCACGACTGGCACACAATAAAACTGTAGTAGAACGCAGAAAAAATGCACCCAGTCAATACAATAAAATCAGCACAAATACACTCGTGTAAGGCAAATAAATCTCCCAATCCAAATATTTTACAGCATGCATACAAGGAGGAGGTGGAGAAGTGTATGTCTGTACCGTTCAAGTTTTCCCCAGAAATCTCTAGAGGAAATAAACAAAACGACCAATGAGCCCCTCCTGACCCTCCAAATAAATAAATAAATAAATAAATACCAAGGATCGGGGGCTGGTTTGCATTTCTGGCCTCAGATTTCTTCTGTCGAGGCGATTGGGGGCTGGAGGCCCCCAAATTACCATTCATCTGGCCTTGTTGTGGAAATTTTCAAGGGATTTGCAGTAATTATGTGACAAAATGCTTGCAAATCTCACTCATTGCTGAACAGAAACAGGCGGGTCAGGGATTGAACACTTTCAGCTGGGTAATTTGTAAATGTCAATCAGGCAACGGGGCAGAGAGAGAGAGAGAGAGAGGGAGAGAGAGAAGAGGGAGGAGTGGAAGCCAGGAAAATACTGTAGCAACCTCAGTGCAAGAGGCCCCTTCATCTTCCCTTAACCCAGGAATGGAAAGGCCCAGGCCAGAGGCCAGGGAGGAGGGAGGAAAGAGTGGGAGGAGGGAGGGAGGAGGGAGGGAGGAGGGAGGGAGGAGGGAGGG
>NC_037684.1:11382784-11402714 GCF_003255815.1 Theropithecus gelada
GAGGGAGGGAGGAGGGAGGGAGGAGGGAGGGAGGAGGGAGGGAGGAGGAGGACTAAGAGGAAAGACGGGGAGGAAGAGGGAGAAGGAGGAGGAAAGGGACAGAGCCCAAAGCAGACACAGAAAGGAGGGTAGGACCAGAGGGGAGGGGGCAAAGGTGGGGGGAAATGGGGGAGGAGGGGCTCTGGATGGAGAAGTGAAGAAAGTGAATCAGGAAAAACAGTTTAAATAAAACCAGAGATTAAATTAACTGATACATACATTCTAAGAGGTAGGTCACAGGAACAGCAATAAATACCAGCTCCCTATCTCCCCTGCTCAAGACAGCGGAGAGAGCAAAATAAAATTAAAAGATATAACAATAAAAATTACAAATGCATCTTGAGGGTCCTGCACTCAAGGCCCATAATGGAGGCTTGGAGCAGAGTAAGCAAGGGGCACAGCTCCCATCCAGGCTGGGGAGCCAGGCCAAGTAGGAGCCAGCAGGGGCTGTTACATTTTCTGATGGGATGGGCCAGTTGACTTGCAGAGAGCTCACTGCATGTGTGTAAAGAATTGGATGGCTGATGCTTACCACTGTGACAACTGGTTTGGCAGTTGATGATTGACAAGCTTTTTCCTGGTCATCATCACCCCTTGACAGAGATGGTTTGACTTCACCTATTTTACAGGTGAGGAAACTAAGACTTAAAAGAGGTTGTGGTTTGGCCCAAGATGTCTCTCTAGTTCACAAGTAGAGCAAGGGTTCGAACCTAGGCCCCCTGACTCCACACCCTTTCCACCACTGCCTTCCTGCAGTCTCATCCGAGAGACTGAATATACTTTCTGGTCACATATACAACACGCCATCACCACACCATGTGAGTGGTTAACCTGGCAGTTGTGAACACGCCAAGACGGCATCCTCTAAGCAGGAGTGTCCAACTCTCCAGATTCCAAAGATCCTTTTTAGCATCCAAAAGTTATTCACCACCCCACCAGCCACATGCACTCACCTGCACACTAGTGGTTGTACTTCTAACTTCTGTTGATTGAGGAAATGCCTGATGACCCAAAGCTACTATAAATCCAGGAACACTTTTAAAGAATTTTAATTTACTCTTCACAATAGTCTTGGACAAAAAATTAAAAACACAGACATAAACATGACAGGGCTTCCGTCGGTCTCCAAGTGTAGTTAGGCAGACCTATTGGTAGGAAGACCTCCATGCAAGAATTCCAGGGCCCCCTCCCGCATGAGGGTCCGCAGTGCAAGGGTCCAGGAACCTCTGATTGAGACTGATCCTGTAAGTAACAGGATCAGGGGGTTATGGAGTTGGCAAGGTTGGCCCAGGAAGACTCCCTTAGAGAGGCAAACCCTGAGAAAGGCTGGCAAGGGGAGCACCAAGGCCTATGTGGGGCAAAGGCTAGGAGGGAGGGGACAGGCTGGCCACAGCACTCTGGCCTCAAAGCCACCAAAGGCCCCAATTTATCCTTTTCCCATAATCTCCAAATGGGGTCTGTTGACAGCCATTGGAATTACCCCAACAGGTTTGAAAGAAAGTGTTTCTCTTATAGGTTTAAGCTGGAGTCTCTCAACCCGTGCTGGAGTGCACCCATTCACTCATCAGAGGAGCAGCCAAGATGGTGGGGTGCCTCCTGCATGCCAAGCACTGCTCTAGATGTGGGAGCTACAGCAGGGACCAAGACAGGGGATGAGAACACCTGCTGCTATGGAACTTACCTTCACATTTGCCATCTTCGAAGCCTTGAAATGATCCTCTGAGTGGCACAACTACATGCATTGTCTATTGTGAGTTAAAAGTATTAACTTGTGGAATGTAAGTCAGATGACACTTTTGCAACCCTGTCTGGTATCTCTTCATTTTTAAATGTATTGGAGCCTCAGAAATAAAAGAGGTCTACAAGCCCCTGGAAGGCTCTGAGCAGGGCAGGGGTTGGCACTTGATTAAAGTTGCCATCTATCAGTAATTGCTACCATCCTGGATGCCAGAAAGCCTGAGGGCAGCAGAGACACTCGTGCCAGTGCCCTCACCATCTTCTCCACCCACAGCTGACCCACATCCCCTTCTGCATTCTCCCACCCTGTCAACCAAGATCACAGCTCTGGAATTAAGAGCCCCTGCTCTGTTCATTTATCCTCTGGACTATTTGCTCTTCCCACCCACCTCCTTCCAACAAAAAAAGAATTCTGAGAGAGAGAAGTCATCAGGAAAATGTGCAAATAATCCACTTAGCTGTGACTGTATTGATGAGGTCACCACAGAGTACAGTAGTCTTGAGTCTCTGCACCCCAGCACTGCCACTTACTCTGCAAATGGTTTCATCTCTTTGTGCCTCTGCTGCCTCATCTGTAGAATGGCAAACACTAGTAGCTACTCTGGCAGGGCTGTTGTGAAGATTAAAGAACATAATTGTGTGTGTTCTATCACTATTAACTATGATGATGATGATACTCTTCCCTCTGAGACCATAACAGGACATTAAATTTGGAGGCAGGAAAGAAGCTGAAGGCAAAGCTAGAGTCTGTGGCCATTGCCTGGAGACAGCAGAGAGCAGTGGAGTGGGAGTGAAAAGAAGTGGGTCTGCCTGCCCCCGGTTCTGGAGTGGAGTGGCACCTCTCTGAGCCTCGGTCTTCCCATCTGTGGAGTGAGAAGGCTGGACTGAGACATCTAGAAGGGTTTCTGATTCTAGGAGTTAGTGTTGGAAAGAACCAGAGAGGAAGGCAGGGAGGGAACTGGGGACAAGCCTAGATCAGACACAGTCCATCACCAAAAGTGGGCTGCTGCCTGAGAAACAGCCAAGAATCTCTGAGGCAGGTTTCCCTGCAAATCCCACATCCCAGATGAGAAAACTAGCCAAGATCACCCCAGAGACACCGTGCCTCCGCCCCTACCACCGCCACCACTACCTCCATCACCACCACCACCACCAGGGCCACTAGCAGTCAGTAAAAGGCCTGAGGAGGGGCAGAGGGTGGGGAGGGTGGCACCCCGCCTGCTCCCCCTGCCATCCTGGAGTCGAGTACCTGCTCCCGTCATGAGCTCCACCCTCAGCTGAATTTAATGAATCTGAGAAAAATTATGAAGTCCCATAAAGCCACAAGTATCATAAAAAGTATAATAAAATTGAGAAAAGCTATTAAGTTATAAATACAACCAACGCATGCAACATCACTCAGTCGGGGAGGAAGTCGCTATAAAATAAAGTCATTCCACAAGTGACTAAATCTCTTAATTCACAAGGTACACGCTCCCCTTTCCTCTGTCCCCGTCAGGAGTTTGTGTCACGCGAAGTTTCCGCGGCGGAGAGAGCTGCGCAGGGAGACAAAGGGAAGGGACAGGGATCGCGGGGACGGGGACAGGAGCAGCCGCCGGGCTCTGGGTCCCCGGTCGCCACCAGACACGTCTCCGAGCAGCCGAGGCAAAAGGAATCGACGGGAAAGGAAAACAGAGGAGCGGCCCAGAAGGGAGGCTCGCGGCGGTGCTGGCACGCGGGCCCTGGAACGCTGGGCGGGCAGGGCACGGGCGCACCCCTTCCTCTCCCCTCCCTCGTTCAAGGCAGGCAGCGCCCCCCGCCCCGCGCCGTGCACACCCATCGTGGTGATGAGAGCGCGCGCCCCGCGCCCGTCACGGTCACTGTGTGTCCAATAAAAACAAACACGGCCAAGGAGCTGCCGCGATGCGGGGCGGGCGCACGGCCCGGAAAGGGGAGGGGGCCCGAGGAAGAGCTACACCCGCGAGCCAGGCCTGGGCTAGAGGCGAGGGAAGGGGGCCAAGACAGCCCCGCCGCCGAGGGCGCAGATGGAGGCACAGGGGGTCCCGTGGGACGCCCCGAGAGACAACGTGCCTGGCCGGCGGGACGTGGGCTGGCTTCTCACCCGACGGAGAAAACCGGCACTCTCACCTTTGGGCGGGGTGTCTGGGCTCCGAGCGGGGGCTCCTGGAACACCAGGGAGTGGGGGCAGTCGGGCTCCCACCCCAGGCTGGGAAGGGTTCTGAGCGGGGCGTCCTGGATGGACTTGGCCCTGGCAGACCGGGGGCTCCTAAAGATCTTGCATTTTCAAAGACTTCTGCAGATCGTCATGGCCTAAGGCGCCCCAGGCCCGGCTCCGCTCGTGGAAAGGGTGAGAAAGAAAGCCGGGAGCGCTCTGGGGCGCAGGCCAGAGACAGCGGTGTTGGAGGCGGCCGGTTCCAGCGGGGAAGGCAGGCCGGGCCAAGGAGAAGAGCCAGGTGACAGGGCGGGATGTCGAAGTGGGAGGTTAAAGTCCAGCCAGCGACCTACTGGGGTAGCTTCCCTAACCTCTGCCTGCCTGGAATGAGAGCACCAGCCAGGGACGCCCCCCGCGCGTCCTTGAGGGTCAGCATTCTCACAGCCTTCACCAGCCTGGAAAACTGAGTACCCAGAGCTTAAGGAACTGCCTCAAACTGGGTTTATCTGGGGACCTGTTAATAGGATAGATTCCTACAGAGTCCAGAGCCCAGGGGAAGGAGCCTTTGCACAAGTGATTTGAATGACTGAGGTGGTGAGGCCAGGGAGGCTCTTCAGGAAGATGGGAATGACGCAGGGAAGCACCAGACCTGAGGTCAGAAGTTCAAGACCAGCCTGGTCAACGTGGTGAAACCCTGTCTCTACTAAAAATGCAAAATTAGCCGGGCGTGGTGTCCTGCACCTGTAATCCCAGCTACTCTGGAGGCTGAGGTAGAACTGCTTGAACCCAGGAGAAGGAGGTTGCAGTGAGCCAAGATAGAGTCACTGCACTCCAGCCTGGGCAACAAAGCAAAACTCTGTCTCAAAAAAAAAAGAAAAAGAAAAAGAAAATACAAATTTCTTATGTTCCTGCTAAGACTTGTACAGAATTTTCAGAGCAGTATTATTCATGATAGCCAAAAAATGGGAGCAACCCCAAAGTCCACAACTTTGGGGTGAATAGATCAGCAAAATGTGACACATCCATATAGTGGAATACTATTCAGCAGCAAAAAGGACTGAACTGATGATGTATTGTTACAACATGGATGAACCTTGAAATTTTGCTAAGTGAAAGGAGTCAGTCACCAAAGACCACATGTTATATGATTTCTCATTTATATGAAATGCCCAGAATCTCTAGAAACAGAAAGTAGATTCATGATTGCCTAGGATTGAGGGGGTTCGGGGAGTTTGAAAAGAACAGCTAAGAGGTGCAGCGTTTCTTTTCAAAGTGTTCTAAAATTGGTTGTGATGAAGGCCACACAACTCTGTAAATATAAAAGCCATTGAATTGTACATGTTAAATGGATGAATCATATGGCATATGAATTACATCTCAATAAAGCTGTTAACAAAACTTAATTCTAAGTGAAAGAAGCCAGACCCAAAAGATCATCCAGAAAAGGCAAATCTATAGAGACAGAAAGTAGATTGGTGGTTGCCTAGGGCTAGGGAACAGGAAGGGGATTGACTGTAAACTGACCCCTGGGATCTTATTGGGATGACAGAAATGTTCTAGAACCGGGTTGTGGCGATGGTTGCACAACTCAATACCTTTACTAAAAACCATTGACTAGTATGCTTAAAACGGGGGAATTTTATGATATATAAATTATACCTCAATAAAGTTGTTTTTAAAAAACACCATGGGTGTTTTTGATTCTGATTCAGTAGGTCTGGAGTGGCTAGAAAATTTGATGTTTAACATGTCCAGAGTTTCTGATTCAGTAGGTCTGGGGTGGCTAGAGAATTTGCATGTTTAACATGGCCCTGATGCTGCTGGCCAGGGAACCATACTTGGAGAACCTCTGGCCTATAGCGGTGAATGGCCAAAGCCAGGAAGAGAGGAGAGGCCTGTTTAAAAAAATAATAAACCACTTTGGGCACCAACTCTCCACACTCACACACCACCCAATCCTCCAACTAACCCAGGTAGGTAATAGGGTGAGGGGCTGCACTGGGCAGCAGGGAGCCGGCTGCTCTCCGTGCCTGGCAGACGTTCCTCTGCATCAGACAGCAGCAGAGTTAATTTCAAGGCAGCCTTTCCAGCGTCAACCGAAATTGGCAGTGTAAATAGGAACCACTGTTTATTTGCCACTTACCTCTGTCTTGTTCTGCTTAAATACTGAGGGGAAACCGGAGCCATTAGGGTCGGAAGAAAATTACAAACACATAGCGTCTCTGTGGGTGGGTGAAAATGATATTAGAGATGGGGGTGAGCGGGGGAGAAGCAAAAAAATAGAGGAAGGGGGAAGGGAGGATGGGGGAAAGAAAAAATGCCTTGTACCAACAATGCATGAAATAAAATAAAATTAAGTAAAGATCTGTTTGGTGGGTGGGGAATCTTCATCCCAAGAAATATGGGTGGAGTTTGGGAGGAGAGGAGATTTCTGGAGTTATTTTTAAAGCTAGATCAGGGAGAGTGTTAATTCTGATTTCTGTTTTCTGGTTGGGAAATCAGATTCTCTTAGCATGGTTGGGACTGATTCTCTTTCTCTCAGCCACCAGGAAAGGGGACAAAAACCAAAGCCTGCATCACTTCCACCATGGGGTATCTCCCCCACCTCGGTGGTCTTAAAGCATCCTTCTTCCTGGAGCTTCACATCCAGGGGCAGCCCCCTTCTTCTCTACCTACCCCCACCCCCTGGAAGAATTAATTGGAGGCAAGAGGAGCACCACATTTATTACCTCCCCTCCTGCTCCACACTAAATCTTGTGGCAATGCTTCTAAAAGTCAATAAAATGAGAAGGAAGATGCGATAAAATTAAGGTGGAAAGTGCGATGGGGAGAGGAAATGGGAATCTTCTTTTTAATTTAGCTTTAATTTTAATTTTTTTGTCACCTCTCCAAGCAGCCTGCGTGCTGCTGCAGTAGAGAGGGAGCTGGGGGGAGGGCCTGGCCTGGTTCTTTTTAAAGACTAGATGAAGCCACACACTGGCCTGAGTCTTGGTGGCAGGGGCCACGTTTTGGGGGAGCCACAGCTGGAAGCCAGCATGAAGTGGAGGGTCTGCCTGTCAAAATTCTACTGCACTCCCTTCTTTGGAGCTCCCAGAGATAGCACCTGATTATGCACTCCCTGAGAGCAGGAACTGTGTCTCAGCCATCACTTTACCCACAGCGCCTTGCATACAACAGGAGTAGTAGCAGTAATGATGATGATGGCGGTGATGAGAGCTAATAGATACCAAGCACTTACTATGTTTCCAGCATTGTTCAATGCACCCTACATTTACTATTTCTTTTTCTTTTTCTTTTTCTTTTTTTTCTGAGACAGAGTCTTGCTCTGTTGCCCAGGGTAGAGTGCAGCAGCACGACCTCGGCTCACTGCAACCTCTACCTCCCAGGTTCAAGCGATTCTCGTGCCTCAGCCTCCCAAGTAGCTGGGATTATAGGTGCTCGCCACCACACCTGGCTAATTTTTGTATTTTTAGTAGAGACGGGGTTTCACCATCTTAACCAGGCTGGTCTCAAACTTCTGACATCGTGATCCACCCGCCTCGGCCTCCCAAAGTGCTGGGATTATAGACGTGAGCCACCGTGTCCAGCCTACTATTTCATTTTACTTGTTACATTAACGCTGTGAGATAGGCACCATTACAATAGACCCATTTTACAGACGAGGACATTGAAGATAGGAAGCTGAAGCACTTTGCCCATGGTCACAGAGCTAGTAGGTCAGGGGACTGCCATTCGTGAAATAGACAGTAGATACTTCTCACATATCAAGTGGATTAATAAATGAATGGATAAAAATTGCATAAGAGGGGTGGGGTGGAAGAAAAAAATTGCATAAGAATGCTGACAAACTGACAGCTATGTAAGTGCCACTGATGCTATGGTGCCCCCTCTGCCATAAGTGCATGAATACAGAGAGATGCTGAGCAATGCTGAGATAGGGGGAAGTGGGCTTAGTAGGAGGCAGTCAGCATCTTCCTGGTATTGGTGGGAAAGCCCTTGAAGTTAGACCATCCTTTCCTGTCATGTGATTTCTTTCCCATTTTTAGGAAAGATGAAATCACACACACTCCCCCATCTCCACCACCAAAACCAGAAGATGTTCTCTCCAGAGTGGCTCAACCATGACACAGAGGGTCTGTGGCTCCAGCTGTGACCTATTCCCCAAGAACAGGGTGCTGAGGCAGCAGCAGCACTGACCCTCCTTCACCCCGGCACCAGCCGAGTGTCCTGAACGTCCATAGCCAGACCCAGCTTGGCCTACCAGAGAAGTGCAGATCTGGAAGCTCTAAGGATACTTAGGGATTGCCGAGTGCAGCCCTGCAGTTTACATGCAAGTCTCAGGCAAGAGGACAGGACTTTCGTTGGGTCTCACAGGTGGCCAGCGGGAAGACTAGGTCTCTTGGCCTCTCTTCTGTAACCCTGAGGTCTGTCCCATTTCTTTCTACCTGATGGGAGCTCCATCTTCAGTATTTTTTGACTTCATAAGTAGGCGTGTGTCTCAGTCCTTGATGACAGCCCACCAGGAGGTGAGCAAGAGATAGGTGCTGCTTCCTCTGCATACAGATGGGGAAACTGAAGCTCAGAAGTTCTCAAAGATGTTTCTAGGACCAGGTACTAACACTGGTATCAGACTCTAACCATTCCCAGCGAAGGATTCTGGCTGCTGTCCACCCTCAACTGAGGATGAGGAAAAACTGTTTTCAGTAGACATTTTCCTCCATCAAGCTCAGGTTCTGAAGCAGTCCTGACTCCTCTGCACCACTTCCTGACCACAGGGGCCCATGAGCTACCCCGCCCCACCTCAGCATCACCGTCCCGAAGACCCTATAGCATTCCTAACTGGGGGAGGCAAGAAAGGATGAACTTCTTTCTTAACAGAGTCCCCATTGCCCCAAATAATGTTCCCCTCATTAAAAAGCCATATTCTCAAAGACCATTTAATGCCATGGAGAAGAGCACATGAAGTATCTATAAGTTAGAAAAAAAAAAAAAAACGCAAGTTACCAAATGCCATGCAGAATATCATCCTAATTATGTTTTGTTTCAAATACAGTTCATAGGCCGGACACAGTAGCTCACGCCTGTAATCCCAGCACCTGGGGAGGCCAGGACGGGAGGATTTCTTGAGCCTAGGAGTTTGAGACCAGCCTGGGTAACATAGGAAGAACCATCTCTACAAAAAAATCAAAGAATCAGCCGGGTGTGGTGGTGTGTGTCTGTGGTCCCAGATACTCAGGAGGCTGAGGTGGGACGATTGCTTGAGCCTGGGAGGTTGAGGTTGCAATGAGCCATGATCTTGCCACTGCACTCCAGCCCAGGTGACAGAATGAGACTCTGTCGAAAATAAATAAATAAATACCGTTTATGCCTATATTTATGTATGTATAGAAGAAAAGCCTGGAGGATATATACCTCCAATGTGTATTTGTTTACAATATACATTGTTTACAGTGTTTACAAAATGTTTACATTGTTTACAAAATGTTTACAGTGCTGTCTGTTTTCTTCCTTATATATTTGGGTGTTTTCCAGAGTTTCTGCTGTGAATGTGTCCTTTCACAATGGTATAAAAGGAAATCATTGTTATTCTCTGTTTTTAGAGATGGGATCGGCTCTGTCGCCTAGGCTGGAGTGCAGTGGCGTGATCATAGCTTACTGCAGCTTCTACCTCCTGGGCTCAGGCAATCCCCGACCTCAGCCACCCAAAGCACCGGAATTACAGGTGTGAGCCACTGCACCCAGCCAGGAAATTATACCTGCATTTTTAAATTCTGCCTTGTTAGGTTTTATATATATATGTAAAAATACGGATCCCCTTCTAGTTTGCTGGTTCTGCTGCCTCATAAGCAGCAGCCAGGAACAATTCATACAGTGTGTGTAAGTGTGTGTTGGGGGTCCCAGCTCCCCCACCCTCTCGCAGTGACTGCTGTTCATCATAACCAGGACAATTAACCATCCCCTTATTATTCACACGTCATGATTGCTAATCACCCTTATTAATATCCATGCTTTGCAAAACCAGGAGGCAGCTTGGCTCAGATGCTTGGAACTCCACAGGAATCCAATCCTGACCCCAGGCACGTCCCTTCCTGCTCTGTGCTTTCACCTCCCCCTGGATCCGGAGGATCTGCTCCTTCTTCATCCCTTCGGTGACCAGGACCCTCGCTTCCCTCCTCTGCCAGCTCATAGAGCCCCACATCCCCGGAAGGCTATCTGAATTCCTAACTCCACTAGCCATCTGCGCCACCAACTTCCCTTTACACTGGAACTGAAACAAGGGTCTCCTCCTGTCTTTGATCCTTTTTCCCAAATTACTCACTTTGTTCATAGAATGTACGCTTTCCACCAAACAGAGATGCTATGGCTAAAGACTGTACTTTATGGTTATAACATTTAACTGGTTTATTCTCTAAGCCTTGTTACTTGTTTTGAAAAATCCATTAGCAGCTCTGTGTTAAGCCAGTTAATGGTAACATTGGCCATTTGACTAATGTTAAATTCCCTGGTTAATGTTTGGTGCAGATTTATACTATAGGTCTTTTCACCCCCCAGATTTTGTGGTGGTGGCGGCTCTGAGTAACGTTGAAATAAACCATGTTATGTATCAGTAAAGTGGGTCCAGACTTTGCCACATGTGCACACGGAGAATTTACAGTGCATCAGTATGCCAGCCCCTAAAGGGGGCATTGTAGCTTCTTCTGGCTGGAGGTGAATGCAAAGCAGCCCCAATAGGTGGCTGCCACCCATCCCTGCTCTGGTCATGTTCTGGGTCATAACACCAGGTACTGACCACCACCCCAGACCTTGTTGAGACAAAGAGCCCTGGTTTCCATTCCTGAACCTACCATGGAACATACTGGGGATGAAGATAATGACAATAATTTGAACAAATACAGCAGTTGCATTTATTATAGCAAGAAATTAGACACCTTGCACATATCCAACAATGAGGGAGTCACCAAACAAAATGATCCATCAACATGATGGAATGCCATGTGGCCATTAAAACGACAAGACAGGAGGCCCTGCCACCCTGAAAATGACCGTGCGAGTCGATGTTAGGTAAAAGCAGGAAACCCAGTGGAAGGGCAGTGACACTGGAGACATACATCCCAGGGGAAACAGCTCTGCACCAGCACAGGGGGAGCCAGGTTCAAACCTAGGCTCAGCTGTTAATGTGCCTTAGTTACCTCATTTGTAAAAGAAAATCAACACCCCTGGGCCCAGTGTTGTGGGAGGGCTACAGCACGTCGCAGATGTGAAAGCCAGTTCATAGCACTCAGGACCTTTCAGACACCTGGTGACAAAAATGCCCAGAAAATCCCGAAAGAACTGATCAGAATGGAAACATGTAGAAACACAAGTTCTTTCGCTACTTTTTGGAGTAAGTCCATGTAACAAAAAGGATAGGAGATGGTTTGGAAATAGGGGCTCTAGAGCTTTGAAGATTCTCCATGGAGTATGTAGTTGGTGGCCCACGGAGGCTGGCTGGGCTCTAGAAGAATGGTGAGGACAGAAAATGTGGGCTCCCCACCCACCCTAGGGCCCCAAAGAGGACCAAAGCCACATCTACATAACTGGGAGGTGAGAAATCCCAAGCTCAGTCTACAATGAGAAGGAACGAACATCTCCCCCACAGTGCAGCTTCGGGGAAGCACGATGGAGCCCAGGGAGTCACCTGGAGTCGTCTCCTTCAGACAGAGACCGCAAGAGAGACAGAGGGGGAGAGAAGCAGAGGCAGAGAGATAGAGGGAGACAGAGCGGAATCAGCCAGGGAAACAGGCCTAAATTATCTCCTCGTTCGGCCCATGTTCTCGAGTCCTCCCACTGTCGGGGACTGCTCTGCCAGCCTGCTCCAGGAGCAAGAAAAATAAAACAAGCAGCTCCGACAGCCGGCCGCCTATGCCTCCTCCCTCTCCTCCCCTCCTCCTTCTCCCCTTCCTCCTCCTCCTCCTTCTCCCCTTCCTCCTCCTCCTCCTTTTCCTGCTCTCCCCTCCTCCTCCTCCTCCCCTTCTCTTCTTCCTCTTCCTCCTCTTCTTCTCCTCTTTGTTGTCTTCTTCCTCTTCCTCTTCCTCCTCCTCCCTCTCCTCTCCCCCTCCTTCTTCCAACCCCCTGCGCAAACACCATCTCCTGGTATCTGTTCTTCGAAGGAAGAGGGTGTGAGCCGGATGTAATGCAAATCATTCGACAGGAATGTTTCTGGCAGGGAGCAGAATCCTCCTCCCTGATGGACCCAAGGATGAAACAGGGCCCCAGACTCGAAGCTGAGGCTGCTCCTCCCTTTCTCTGAACACAGTCTGGGGACCTCAGATAGGGGGCTCCCCCTCCGGCCTTCCTCCAACACCACCTTCTTTCTTTGAGGAGTGAGAGTGGGGTTAAGAAGGCAAAGCGACGACCCGAGGGAGAGGGGAAGACAGGACAGGCTCTTCTCCGGGGACATTCCCCTCAGTGTTTCTGAAGCCTGTGATCCTCGCGGTGAAGGAGAAAGGCGGCAAGGCACCCACAGTGAGCGACGCAAATCGGGATTTAAAGGAACGTTTTTGTAATTATCCAAATAATTCAGCCTCCTACTCTTTTCCCAATCTATGCCACTTTTGTTTTAATAATCCAGGAATTGCGAACAACACCCTTTCCGTTTTACCGTGCTTACCCTTTGCTCTAGGAAAGCAGCCTATTCACAGCCACTTCACGGCTGTGTGCCCAGCTTTCTCGCTGAAGGCCTCTGCCCATGCCACTCCTCCCACCGCACCCCCTTCCCTTCTCCACCTGTAAGTCTGAGCCCACTGAGAAACCCGGGTTAATGCCGTTCCTTCTTCACAAAGCCTTCTTGGAATCTCCCAGCCAGAAAAGCTCTTTTTGTCTCTGCTGCCCTGGAAAGGACATATACTCTGGGATTTTCGGCTCACACCATATCCCCAACTGGATGGCATGCTCCCCATCATCCTTTCACCCAATCAACCAATCAATGAGCTGAGAAAGCAATTGAGGTGGGGAGATGGCAGTTGGGGGGAGCACTAAATTGCCCAAATCCTCGTTAACTGAGACTTGGACAGGCTTGGACTCACGATTGGAGGCACCTGATACAGGTTATCCCATGAAGGTTGCATGTCCACCCCACAGGCTAGGTCCTCTTACCATCCCATCTTGCCCCAGACACCCCCAGCTAGTGAGGATTTGAACCCAGCCTGGCCAAGTCCAACACCCACTCTCTTTCCACTCCACCGCACTGCTTCCCACCGCACCTTTCCTGGGGAAGAGAGGTTAGAAGTGGGTATATGGCCAGGAGCTGGCTCTCCTGGCGCTTTGCTTCTTCATCCTCCTGCCCAAGCTGCACCCTATCCAGCCCCACCCCTCAGTCAGCTGGTTGGGCAGATGGGGCTGGGGAGCCCTGGGCACTAACAAGTATTCATGCAGGTGAGCGGGTACCAGGAGCCAGGAGGGGCACATCACAAACCTCTAGGACAGGCCAGGTGTGGTGCTGCAATCCCAGCACTTTGGGAGGCCAAGGCCGGTGGATCACCTGAGGTCAAGAGTTCGAGACCATCCTGGCCAAGATGGCAAAACCCCGTTTCTACTAAAAACACAAAAATTCTCTGGGCGTGGTTATTTTTCCCTGGGTTGTTCTGTAGCTTGGCAGCAGGCATTAGAACTGACAGGAAAGGGATCAGTTGTGGAGAGGTGCATGGAGAAGAAGTTGTTGGAAGAGGGGAGCAAGGACCCCCAACCTCTGCAGACAACCTGGTCCAGCCCAGAGTCGAGGTGGGGGGAAAGGTTGATCCCATTTCCAGCTCTGAGAAAGATTTATTTCTTCACTTCCCTAAGGTCTTTGGAGAAATGCTGCAACTCTCGGCCTGGCCCTCATCTCCACACCTCTGCCAGCACCTCAGTTCCAGCCCCAGGGGTCCAGGGACAGACTCCTGACATGAACTGCCAGGACACCATATATCCATCCATCTGACAGCTGACCTGAGCTCAGACGGCCTGCAGCAAAGATGGAGCACAAATGCTGGGGTCTCTGATAGTGGTGCACATATGCACACATGTGCACAAATGCATGCACACGCGTGTACCCCAAACCATTTAAATGGACCATTCCCCTCTGTGTGTGATGTAGTTTACAAAGCCCCTGTGCTCCCACGCATTATCTCAGTTGGTTTAACAACAGGGTCCTGTGGTAGCAGGCAGGGCAGATGTCATGAACCCATTTCTCAGATAAGGAACCCAAGGTTCAAAGAGGGTGAGCAACCTGCTCAAGGTCACACTCTCCAGAGCTTCGATCACAATAATACTGACAAACCACCTCCGTTCACGTTTATTAAACGCAGGAGCTGGGTGCTAAGCACCTTCCATGCATCTAACATTCACAGTCATCCCATGGGGGAGACATTGTCATTATCCCCATTTTACAGCTGATGAAACTGGGACTTAGAGGTGTTAGATGATATCAGGCAGCCACATAGAGTCAAGCCCCAGCCAGCCTGATTTTTACTCCAGGAAACTCGCCCAGGGTGGGAATCTTATTCACCTGGGCCCCCGAGTCCCAGCACCTAGACCAGTGCCTAGCCCACATGAGGTTCTCACTGAGCGTTTGTGGAACATTTGTTAACCAAATAAATCTGCCCCCAATGCCCTTGCCCTCAACTTCCTCCTCCCAGACCTTTCCCTGCCCATCTCCTGACTCCTCAAATGTCTCTAGTGAACCGTTCGAGACCTCTTCTCCAAGAGTCAAGGGCAACAGACCCCCTCAGTCCCTGAAATGGGGCTGGGAAGTCAATTCACCATCTCACTCTCCTATCCCTACTAGCATTCAGGGATTTGTAGTTTGTTCTTATGGTTCTCCCTTGCCTCAGTTTCCCCCCCTGTACCAGATGTGAGGGAAATAGGCAAGCAGACTGCTGGAGAAGAGATCCCCAGACAAGTCCACCCCTCTGCTTTCTTCTCCTGCAAGCGAGTGCTGGCAATTTCCTTTCTCTCTTTCTCTCTAGATCCCACAGAGCCCCAGACAAGGGACGAGACAAAGAGCGGGCAAGTGGAGCGGTCAGGCCCAGCTCCAAGGCATGCATTTCCAAACAGGGAAAATGTGGACATCTGAGGACGGGGTCTCTCAAGGATAGTCCCCCGAGTACAAGGTTTGGAGGCCCCTTTTGGAACACTGCCAACTCCAGCTGCCTCCACCCCCAGGCACCAATCACTCAACAGCACTGTTTACTGAGCCTACAGGCAGGGAAATTATGCAAGATGCCACTTCTGCAAACTGGCAGGACAGGAGGGACGCCCACCGCGTTTGGTGTGCTGAGTGCCTTTGTGTGCATGATCTCATTCAAGGTTCCCAACTCTGAAAGCAGATGTGATTAGCCCCTTACAGGAAGAAGGAAGCAGAGGTCTTAGTGACTTGCCCAAGGTCACATCCTAAACAGGGACACAAACCTGAGGCCTTTGGGTCCTGTGCGTGGGTCTTGCCCTCTGAGCAAAGCTAATCCTTCCGTCACATCTGCCAAGGCTTCCTTTCCTACCAGCTGCAGGCATTATAAACAAGCCCCCATGCTTCTTTCCTGGCCCCGTGTCCAAGGGCAAGGGAGATGGCCAAACCACTCCTGGGAGACCCTACACTAAAGCCTACAATCCTAGGCTTTAGTGGTCGGTGAGAGGACAGCCTTCCTCAGGCCCTTACCCGGTTGAGGGGTGCCGGGCTGCCCCGCCAGGGCCTGCTGGTGTGCCCGCCCCCCGACCCCACCCCTCCAGCTGCCCTCTGGTCCCTCTGCTCCTCCCACTGCTCCGCTTTCAGCCCTGACTCAAGAATGACCAGGAGTCACGGGTGGAGGAGCAGAGTTCCTGGTCTCCAGCCTGGCTTCTGACATCTCCAGTGCCCCTCGGTCTACCCTAGGTCGGGGTGTCAGGGCCGGTGAGACCAGCCTCCCCTCAAAGCCATGCCACCCTGCCCTCTGGCCACTATGCAGCCACATGCTCAGAGGATTGTCCAATGTCAGAGCGCCACCTAGTGTGCATGATGGGCACCGCAGCTCCTGCCTGCCACCGCAGGCTCACTCATTTGGCAGGACCTCTCACCAGGGTGGCGGGGTGCAGAGGGGGAGACGCTCTCAGACTCACAGAGGGCGCCAAATCTAGACTTCTGACACCGTGTCCGGATGACACTTTTTCTCCAGTCATGGAAAGACCTTGGAATCCAGCGAGGGCAGTCCCCTTGCAGTGTGAGAACGTAGGATGACACTGCCTGCAGGGCCCTGACTTAATCACTGTTTGAAAGACGTAAAATGACCTTTCGAAGAGCCTAATCTCTTTGCACTATTTTATGTGCAGTGGTGAAAAGTAAACTTTCTAAATCGCCCATAATTTGGGTGACCTCTTTTTGGCAAATCTTAAACAAGAGCCTCAAAGAACAGGGGTTAAGGCATCGTCAGACCCAGAAGAGGCTCCACCCTGTGCACGAAGCCTGCACTCCATGCCTTGCTCAATCTGTTTCATGGGTCTCTCTCTCTCTGCTCTCTCACTCGCGTGCTCTCTCTCTCTCTCGATCAGCCTGATGGAGTCAAAAGACCCACTGAGTCCGGGCAGGGAGGTCAGGCTGATCTGGGTTTAAATCGTGGCTCTACACAAGCTGTGTAACCTTGAGAAATTCACTTAAAATTTCTAAGCCTTACTTTCCCCATCTGTAAAATGGGGTTGTGATGAGCATTGTGTGAAATAACAAATTTGAAGCACTCAGCAAAGTGTCAGCTGCTTATCAGAGGCCCAGTAACTGCCAGTCTCATCCTCCTCATCCCCCTCAGGGCCTCCATCGCTGCATCAATCTCTCTCTGGGGGTCTGCTTCTGCAGCACCTGGCATGGGGTCTCCATCATTCTCTTGGTCTCAGAGCACTGGCCACACTGCACCTCGCATCTCACACTGTATCCTGCATCTCCATTTTCCGTGGTTATATCCGTCTACTCCCACCCAACTGATCCCTGACTCAGAGCTTCCTAGGGTCTCCGTTTCTGTCTTCTTCTCCTCTGGAAGCCCAGCCCAGTTTTGAGCCCATGGCAAGTGTGTATCTGCCTGCAGCTGAACTGAATGTTCCCAGGCACTCTATTAGAGAAGCCTGTTCTGCAATCCAAGAGCTAAACCAACATGTTTCTAGCCCTGTCAAAACATACATTTTGGCCAGGTGCAGTGGCTCGTGCCTATAATGCTAGCATTTTGAGAGGCCAAGGCCAGAGGATTGCTTGAGGCCAGGAGTTTGAGACCAGCCTGAGCAACATAGGGGGAACCAGACTCAAAATATATACATACATATTTTCTCTCTCAGTAAAATGGTATTGAAGCTCCTGACTTGCACAGTTGTTAAAGGGATTAGAGAGAAGGCATTTGCAAAGGCATTCATAAAGAGTATAACACACAGTAGACCCTCAAAAAATAGAATTGATTACTATAACAGCTTGGGAAGCCCTGTTGATGTTCAAAAATATGTCCTGGCTGGGCGCAGTGGCTCACGCCTGTAATCCCAACACTTAGAGAGGCCAAGGTGGACAGATCACTTGAGGTCAGGAGTTCAAGACCAGCCTGGACAACATGGCAAAACCCTATCTCTACTAAAAATACAAAAAAAAAAAAAAAAAATTAGCTGGGTGTGGTGGCGTGCCCCTGTAATCCCAGCTACTCGGGAGGCTCAGGCAGGAGAACTGCTTGAATCCAGGAGGCGGAGGTTGCGTGAGCTGAGATTGCACCACTGCACTCCAGCTTGGGTGACAAAGCTGGTCTAAAAAAAAAAAAAAAAAAAAAATTGTCCAAAGAAGACAGGATGAATAGTAGAATCTCAATTATACAACTTCAAAAGAGACACCAGGTCAAAGAGGCAGAAGGCAAGATGGGAATGGTGGGACACGTTTAATATTGGCCAAGATTAAAACCCAGTCAGGGTCTCGTCAACAATTTAAGAGTAAGGCATCCCACAGGCCAGGGGTAACCAGGTGGAGAGAATCTTCTCTTTCCACTGGATGGGGATGGGAAACAGGCAAAGCGGGATGGGGAATGAGGGGCGAACGGCCTCTTTATTAACACAATTATTTTATTTGCCGAAAGGTAATCATCCTAAGTGAGGTCAACGGCAGCTGGCACAGGACCGGCCCTGCAGGCGGCTGGCCCACGTTGCCATGGCGACGGAGCCCGTTCACTTCCAGCAGCTGCAAGGGCTAGAGGATCCTGAGGAAGGAGACCCCAGGTCTCTTTTCCTTCCACCAAGAGGGGCTGAAGGAGACCTGCAGGTGTTTGCATTCCCCGTCCCAGCCCCCAAGAGACAGACGAAGAGCCCCTGGGGAAATGCCCCAGCCCAGGTTCGCAGGGGGTCCATCCTGGAGCACAGGGGTCTCTGCGGGCATCATCTCATTCTGTCCCACAATAACCCTGTGAGGAAGAGGCTACACATCACCTGACCATTTCACACAAAGCTGTGGCTCAGAGGGGCCGGTGATCTGTCCCCAGATGCGGAGCATGTGGGGATTTGGGGGCTGGGGTCCGAGGCCTGGGGCACCATTTACAGTTGCCTCAGAGTCGGGGCTGTGATGACGACAGAATGAAACCTACCTCTTGAATAATCAAAACAACTGATGTGGAGAAAAACACACTCATCCAGCAGTCAGAGAGCCCTGGGTTTGAGTGCCAACCCTTCCCCTCACAGGCCACATCACCCTCAGCAAATTTGCCATAAGCCTCAGTCTGTCCAGAGCATTCTGCACCGTGACTTTCCAGTCTCTGAAAGACACAGCCATGATCAAGGTGTGCTTCCCCATCTGTAAAATGAGCCAACTCGGTTGGGTGCAGTGGCTCACACCTGTAATCCCAGCACTTTGGGAGGCCGAGGCAGGTGGATCACTTGAGGTCAGGAGTTCGAGATCAGCCTGTCAACATGGTGAAACCCGTCTCTACTGAAAATTCAAAAATTAGCCAGGTGTGGTGGTGGGCGCCTGTAATCCCAGCTACTCGGGAGGCTGAGGCAGGAGAATCACTTGAACCCGGGAGGTGGAGTTTGCAGTGAGCCGAGATCACGCCACTGCACTCCAGCCTGGCAACAGAGCTAGATTCCATCTCAAAACAAACAAAAAAAAGCCACTCAACCCTGCCCTGGGGACCCAGAATGTCAACAGTGACTGGGAAACTCACGCACTACACAAACAAGAGCAGCTGGTTCTGTCATTTCACCCAAATCTCCAGGGATGGCAGCTCTGCAGAAAAGGGACACAACATGCCCTGTCCCCAAGTCCTCCAGCCCTGAAGTCCCGGGGTGAGGATGCCAGGCTGGAAGTCCAGGGGACAGCATAGCAGAGGCAGGACAGGAGTGGAGGGGGTGGGGTGGGAGGAGGGGAACGCAGCCAATCCTGGGGCCATTTTGCTTGTGCCCGCAGTGTCTGTCGCCCTCTGGTGGACACACCTGACACAGACATAAGGAACAGCTGTGCAAACAGGGAATTCAGGTTGGGGGGTCGTGGGGCATGGCTGGAGGAACTAGGAGCATGGGGAGGCTTTGGGGCGTGATGAGACTTGAGCTTGGCCTCCCAGAAAGTGGCCGTGGGGAGGGAGTGGGAGGAAAAGCATGCCAGAAAATGGAAATTGATCCAATAAAAGCCTGTAGCTTGTCAGGTGTTGTGGGAGTTTGGGGAACAGGGCATCATTTGGGTGGATAGAGCAAAGGGACTTCAAGAAGCCCAAAAGGGGCTGGGAGGCCGGGCGCGGTGGCTCAAGCCTGTAATCCCAGCACTTTGGGAGGCTGAGACGGGCGGATCACGAGGTCAGGAGATCGAGACCATCCTGGCTATCATGGTGAAACCCCGTCTCTACTAAAAATTACAAAAAACTAGCCGGGCGAGGTGGCGGGCGCCTGTAGTCCCAGCTACTCGGGAGGCTGAGGCAGGAGAATGGCGTGAACCCGGGAGGCGGAGCTTGCAGTGAGCTGAGATCCGGCCACTGCACTCCAGCCTGGGTGACAGAGCGAGACTCCATCTCAAAAAAA